>NW_016908418.1:331559-441286 GCF_001483705.2 Eufriesea mexicana
GGGGGGGGGGGGGCAGCTATACAGGTCTCGGCTCGTTTGGTTTAGTTGTTCTACGTTTGGTTAGGTTTGGCTAGGCGATGTTATGGTAGGATATCTTCGACTTTTGTGCCATACACTACAGTACTGCGGGTTACCTCGCTCTACTGTGTCCTAGTATATTCTGCTTCGCTCTGGGGAGGCTAGCAATTGTGTTCCAGGTACGTTAGTTTGAGTTACGTTACGCTTGGTTATATTACGTTACCCTGCGTTAGGTTAGGATAGATTTGACTTTTCTGCTATACATTGAAGTTCTATGAACGCCTGCGCTCTACTTTCCTCTTATATGTGCTGCTTGTCGTTGGGGTGGCTTGCAATAGTGATCCCGGTGCATCAGGATGAGTTAGGTTACCTTTGGTTGCATTACGCTTGGTCGGGTTAGGATATGGTAGCTTTGACTTTTGTGCTATGCGCTGCCATTCGGTGGATCTATGCGCTCTTCCTTGCTGTAATGTATTCTGCTTCGCTCAGTGGAGGAAACAACACTACCCTCGGCACCTTAGGTTGAGTTATACTACGTTCGGTTGAGTTAGGTTAGGGAAGTTGGGTTTGGTTATCTTCCACCCATGTGCTATACCCTGCAATGCGGTGGATTACTGTCATCTGATGTGCTCTAGTTTATTCTGCTTGGCTCTGTGGAGGCTAGCAATAGTGGTTTCGTCGCGATACGGTGAGTTATGTTACGATCGGCTGTGTCACGTGTGCTTATGTTGGGATAGGGATTATATTGTGTTATGCACTGCGATTTCATGGACTTCTGTGCTCTTCTCTCCACCAATATGTTCTACTTTGCCATGGGGAGGGCAGCAATAGTGGTCCCGTTGCGTCGAGGCGAGTTTGGTTACGCTTGGTTACGTTACGTTTGGACAGGCTAGGATAGGATATCTTCGACGTTTGTGCTACACACTGCTATTCGGTGGATATTCGCACTCTACAGTGATCTAACATTCCCTGCTTGGCGATGGGGAGGCCGGAAGTAACGGCCGCGGCATGTTATGCTGAGTTAGGTAGCGTATGTCTATGTCACGTTAGGTTAGGTTACGAGGGGTTAGCTTTGCCTTTTGTGCTGTACGCTGCTATTCGCTGGGTTTCTCCACCCTACTCTGCCAAAGTATGGCCTGCTTTTCTCTGGGAGGCCAGATATAATGGCCGAGGCAACTTAGGTAGTGTTATGTTACGTTTGTTTAGGTTATGCTGGCATGGGTTATGTTTGTCGAGCTTCGACCTTTCTGCTATACACTGCCTTTCTATTGACTTCTGCGCTCCTCTCCCCTCATACGCGATGCTGGCGACGAGGGGCCTGCGACAGTGGTCTAGGCATGTCAGGTTTTGTTAGGCTACGTTTGGTTAGGCTATGTTAGGCTATGTTTTGTCAGGCTCATTTCGACTTTCGTGCTACAAACTGTTATTCGGTGGACTCCTGCCGTATACTTTGCTCTACTCTAAACTGCTTGTCCATGTGGAGACCAGCAAATGTGGTCGCGGCAAATTATTTTGTACTTGCTGTCAGGTTAGGATATGTTAGCTTGGGTTATGTTTGGGTATCTTCGACCTTTCTGCTGTACACTGTGTTTCTATGGAATGCTACGCAATACCCTCCTCTAATATGTTCTGCTTGGCTCTGCGGCGGCCAGCAATAGTGGTGGCGGCATGTTTGGTTGAGTTTGGTTACGTTTGGTTAGTTTACGTTAGCATGGGTAAGGTTTGGGTAGCTTCTATTTTTCTGCTATACACTGCAATTCTATTGATCTCTGCGCCATAGTTTCCTCTAACAAGTTTTGCATGGCCCAGGGGAGGCCGGCAATAGCGAGCTAGATACGTTAGGTTTGGACTGGTTCCGCTTGGTTTGGTAAGGTTAGGTCAGGTTGGGTTAGGATATCTTCTACTATTCTTCATCACAGAACAGTGCGGCGGATTCCTGCACTCTACTGCGCTCTGGTATATTCTGCTTGGCTCTGTGGAGGTCAGCTATAGTGGTCTAGGCACGTTAGGTCGGGTAAGGATGCGCTTGGCTATGTCAAGTTTTGTTAGGCTAGGCTAGGATATACATGCCTTTTGTGCCACGCGCCAATATTTGTTGGGATTCTGCGCACTACAGTGACGTGATATGCTCTGCTCTGTTCTGGGGAGGCCAGAAATAGCGGCCGCCGCGGGTCGGGTTGTGGTACATTACGTTCTGGTTATGTTATGTTTGTTTGGATTAGGTTACTGAATCTTTGACTTCTGTGCTGTACACTGTAATACGGTGGACTCCTGCAATCTACTGTGATCTAATAAGATCTGCTTGGCTCCGGGGAAGCCAGTAATTGTGGTCTCAGCAAATCAGGTTGGGATAGGATACTCTTGGTTACGCTACGTTACCCTTTGTTAGGATTAGATAGCTTCGACTTTTCTGTTGCACACTGCAACACCATGAACTTCTGCGCTCTACCCTCCTCTAATATGTTCTGCTTGACTCTGTGGAGGCCAGCAATACTGGTCGTGGCAAGTTATGTTGAGCTGGATAGCGTACTGTTTGGTTCGGTTGCTTTGGGTTAGGTAAGGATAGCTCTGATTTCAGTGCACAACACTGATATTCCATGGAGTTCTGTACTCCACTGTGCTCTTCCATATTCCGGTGGCCCCTGGGGACCAGCAATAGTGATTGCGGATCCTTAGGTTTTGTTGTGCTATGTTTGCTTATTTTAAGATTGGTTAAGTTTGTAGAGGACCAATTCTACTTTTGTGCTATGCACGGTTATTCGGTGGATGTCTGCGCCTTACTGTGCTCTAATCCGTTCAGCTTGTCTATGGGAGGGCCAGCGACAATGGTATCGGCACGTTACTTTGAGTTAGGTTACGTTTGGTTGGGATAGGCAATGTCAAGTTAGGTTAGGCTACCTTCAGCTTGTGTGCCTTGTACCTCAATGCGGCGCCTTCCTGCTCTCTACCGTGCTCTGGTATATTCTGGTTAGTCCTGTGGTGGACAGCAATAGTGGTCTGGGCACGTTAGATTGGGTTGGGTTACGTTTGGTTATGGTTCGTTTGGATAGGCAAAGCTGGCACAACATCGAATTTTTTAGTATACACGGCCAGTCGGTGGACTTCTGCGCACTACTGCGATATAATGTTCTCCGGCGGCGCGGTATGTAGAGTTGGTTTACGTTTGGTTAGGTCCGGCTTGTTTGAGAAAAGAGAAGGTATATTTGAAATTTGTGCTGCACTCGGAAATGCGGAAGATTTATGCGCAATGCTGCGCTCTAGTATGCTCTGCTTGGTTCTGGGAAAGCCAGTAATAGAGGTCTCGCCAGGTTAAGTGGAGGTAGGCTACGCTTGGTTAGGTTATGTCTGTTATGGTTTGGTTTTTGTACCTACGACTTTTCCGCTGTACGCTGCGATTCTATTGGTTTCTGCTATCTACTCTCCTGTAATATGTTTCGTTTGTCTCTGGGAATGTCAGCAATGGTTGTGGCGTCACGCAAGTTATAGTTACGTTACGTTTGGTTACGTTAAGATTGGTTAGGTTAGGAGAGGATATCCTTGATTTTTGTGCTTTACACTGGCATTCGGTGGGCTTCTGCGCTCTACTGTACCTATGTTCGTTCCGCTTGGCGCTGGAGATCCCGGCTACAGTGGTCTAGGTACGTCAGCTTGGATTACGTTGCGCTTGGTTATGTTACGTATGTTCAGGTTAGGATAGGATAACTGTGACTTTCGCACTATACACTGATATTCGGTGAATGTCTGCGCTCTACATTACTCTACTATACTCTGCTCGTCCCTGTGGTGGCCAGAAAAAGTGTTCGTGGACGACAGTTTGAGACAGGTTACGTTTGGTTGGGCTCGGTTGGGTCAGGTTTGGCTACGGCGGTTTCGACTTTTGTGATATCCACTGCCATTCGTTGGATTTCTGCTCTCTACCCTCCCCTAATATGTTCTCCTTGTCTCTAGGGAAGCCAGCAATAGGAGTCGTGAAAAGTTAGGTTGAGCTACGTTACGTTCGGTTTCGTGACGATTGGTTAGGTTAGGAGGGGCCAACTTTGACTGCTGAGTCATGCACAGCTATTCGGCGGTTTTTGGCGCTCCACTGTGATCTGATATGGACAGCTTCGCTCTTGGGAGTCAGCAATAGCAGTCTTCGCACGTTATGATGGGTTAGGCAACGTTTGGTTCGGTTAGGTTAGATCTGGATTGGTTAGGACATCTTAGACTTTTGTGCTGTACACTGAAGCGCCGCGGATGTCTGTGTTCCACATAGCTTTATTCTGCTCTGCTTGACTCTGAGGAGGTCAGCGCTAGTGGTGTCAGGCGGTTAGGTGTAGTTAGGTTACGCGTGATTATGCTTCGTTTGGTTAGGTTAGGATATGGGTACCTTGACTTTTACGCCACGTACTGCTATTCGGTGAAGTTCAGCCCCCTTCTTTGATCTATTTTACTCTGCTGGTCACTGCGGAAGGCAGCAATAGTGGTCTCGACAGGTTAGGTTGACACAGGTTACGCTTTGCTGTGTTACGCTTGGTTAGTGTAGGGGATGATACCTTTGACTCTTGTGCTATACAATGCTTTGGTGTGGACTTCTGCGCTCTACTGTGCTCTAATATGCTCCCCTTGTGTCTGGGGTTTCCTGCAATAATCGTCTAGGCACGTTAGGTTTAGTTAGGATGCGTTCGGTGGTATTACGTTTGGCGAGGTTAGGGAAGGATAGTTGTGACTTTTGTGCTATAGACCGCAATTCGGAGTATTATTACGCTCTACATTGCTCTATTATACTCTGCTGGAATCTGGGGAGGCTGGTGATGGTGGTCCCGGTACGTCAGTTTTATTTAGGCTAAGTTTGGTTATGTTACGATTGGTTAGGGCAGGAGAGGATAGCATTGACTTTTGTGCCATATGCAGCTATTCGGTGGATTTCTGAGCTCTGCTGTGCTCTTGTGTATTCTGCTTTCCTGTAGGGAGGCCAGCGATGATGATGTCGGAACGTCACCATAGGTTATGTTATGTTTGTTAACATTACGTTTGGGTAGTTTATGAGAGGACAGAGGTGTCTCTTGTGCTATACACAGCTATTCGGTGGACTTCTACGCTCTGCAGTGTTGTGCTATACTCTGCTGGACTCTATGGAGGCCAGTAACAGTGGTCTCGGCGCGTTAGCTAGAGCTAGGCTACGTTTGGTTAGGTTAAATCTGTTCGGGTTAGGCTCGCATAGCAACAACTTTTGTGGCATACACTGCTATTCGTTGGACTTCTGCGCTCTGCTGTCATCCGGTATGTTCCGCTTACGTCCGGGGAGGCCAGCAATAGTGGTCTAGGTACTTCAGGTTGTGTCAGGCTACGTTTTGTTGGGTTAGGTTAGGTCTGATCAGGTTTGGATTGCTTGGACTTTTATGCTATAAACTGCTGTTCGTTGTATTCCTCCTCTTTACATTGCTCTACTATACTCTGCTCGACTCTGAGGTGGCCAACTATAATGGACGTGGCACGATAGTTTCGGTTATGGTACGCTTGATTAGGCTCGCTTTGGCTTCGTTTGGTCATCATTGCTATGACTTCTGTGCTGTGCACTGCTGTTCGTTGGATTTCTGCGCTCTACTGTGCTCTAGTATGCTCTGATTGGCCCTGCGGATGCCAGTAATAGGAGCCTCGGCAAGTTATGTTGAGTTAGAATGCGTTTGGTTAGGTTACGTTTATTTGCGTTAGGTTTGGATAGCTTTGACTTTCTCGGCAAAGACTGTTATTGGGTGGATTTCTGCGCTCTACTCAACACTCCTATACACTGCTCGACCCTGTAGAGGCCAGCAATATTCGTCGCTGCACGTTAGGTTGTGTTAGTCTACGTTTGCTTATGTTACGATCGGATAGGCTAGGGGAGGACAGCTTTGACTTTTTTGCTATACTCTGCCCTACGGCGTATTCCTGCACTCTACTGTGGTCTAACATGTTCAGCTTTGCCCTGGGAAAGACAGTAGTAGTGGTGAAGGCACATAATGTTGAATTAGGCTACGTTCGGTTGGTTTAGGTCATGTCAGGTTAGGTTAGGATATCCTAAACTTTATTGCTTTACACAGCATTGCCGTGGATTTCTACGCTCTTCGATGCCATAATAAACTCAGCCTGCACCTGGGAAGGCAAGCAATAGTGTTATCGGCATATTACGCTGTGTTAGAATACGTTCGGATAAGTTAGGTTAGGTCAGGGTAGGTTACGATATCATTGGCTTTTGCGTTTTACGCCGCGATACGGCGGTTCTCTGAGCTCTACTCCGCCCAAGTATGTTCCGTTTGGAGCTGGGGAAGCCAGTAATAGCTGTATCGGCACATAAGGTTGAGGTACGCTTCTTTATGTCACGTTAGAGTAGGTTATGCTTAGATAGCTTCGACTTTTCTGCTATACACTGCTATCCTATTGATCTCTGCGCTCTACTCTCCTCTAATGTGTTTTGCTTAACCCTGTGGAGGCCAGGAATACTGATCGCTGCACGTTACGTTGAGATAGATTACGTTAGATTGGGTTAGTTTGAGTAGGGTTAGGCTACGATATCCTAGACTTTTATGCTCAGCACAGATATTCAATGGACTTCTATGCTCTGCTGTGCTGTATCGTACTCAGCTTGCCTCTGGGGACGCCAGCAGTAGTGGTCACAGGACGATAGGTTGAGTTATGTTACGTTTGGCTGGGTTGGGTTTGGCTAGATTTGGACACGACATCTTGGTCTTTTGAGCCTATCACTGCAACTCGGTCGAACTCTACGCTCCACTGGCGTCTCGCATATTCTGCTTGGTTCTGCGGAGGCCAGAAATAGCGGTTTCGGCGCTTTAGGTTGACTTATGTTACGTTGGGTTAGGTTAGGACTAGATAGACCATACTTTTGTGCAATACACTGCTATTCGTAGGACTTCTGCACTCTACCGCGCCCTACCGTAATCTGCTTGGCCCTGCGGCGTCCAGCAGTAGTGGTCGCAGCTCGTTATGTTGTGTCAGGCTTTGTTGGTTACGTTATGTTTGTATGGGTTAGGCTCGGAGAGCTTTGACTTTTCCGCTATACACTGCGATTTAATGGATTTCTACCTTCTACTGCACTCTAATATGATCTACTTGGCTCTGCGGGGGAGGGGGGGGGGCAGCAGTAGTTGTCACCTCACGTTAGGATGACTGGTGTTACGTTCGTTTATGTTGCGACTTCATATGTTAGGAATGTGTAGCTCTATCTTTTGCGATATGCACTGCTATTCGGCGGAATTCTGCACCCTACTGTACTACAACATATTCAGCTCGTCTCTTGGGGGGCCAGCATTAGTGGCATCTGCACGTTACGTTTAGTTGGGCTACCCTTGGTAAGGGGTATATAAAATAACTTTGGCTGTTGTGATTTTCACTGCAATGCGGAAGATTTCTGCACTCTACTCTGCTCTGGTGCGTTCAGTTTGTGTCCGCGTTGACCAGCTTCAGTGGCACCGGCATGTTACGTTTAGTTACGCTACGTTTGCTTAGGTTACATTCGGTCAGGTTAGGCTAGGATAACTTCGACTTTTGTGCAATAAGCTGCCATACGGTGGATCACTGCGCACTACATTGCTCTACTATTCCCCGCTAGATTCTGGGGATGCAAGTAATGGCGGTCGCGGCACGTTAGCTTGAGATATGTTACGTTTGGTTATGTCACGATTGATTTGGTTAAGAGAGGACAGCATAAACTTTTGTGCTATACACGGCTATTCGGTCGATTTCTGCGCCTCACGTTGCCCTAATATGCTCTGCTTGGCTCTGGGAGTTCAGCAATCGTGGTGTAGGTCCGATAGGTCGAGTTAGGTTGCGTTTGCCTATATTATGTGTTGCTATGTCAGGCTGGGACAACTTCGACTTTTGTGCCATGCTCTGCTATTCGGTGGATTTTTGCGATCTGCTGTGCCCTAATATATTCTGTTTACCTCTATGGTGGCCAGCGATAGTGGCCTCGGTACGTCAGGTTAAGTTATGTAAGGTTTGTTGATATAAAGTTTGGATGGGTGAACACAGGATAAATTTGTCTTCTTTGCTATTCACTAGTAAGCGGCGGATTTCTATGCTCTACATTGCAGTACTATACTCTGCTGGTCTCTGGGGTGGCCAGTAATAGTGGTCTTGGCACGATAGCTAGAGTTATGCTTCGTTTCGTTAGGTTACGTCTGTTTGGGTTAGGTTTGGTCAGTTTCCACTCTTCCGCTATACACCGCGAATCTATGGATTTCTGGTCTCTACTCTCCTCTAGTATGCTCTTCTTGGCTCTGTGGTGGCGAGCAATACTGTTCGCGGCACGTTAGGTTGGGATTGGTTAAGTTTGGTTAGGTTAGGCTGAGTTGGGTTAGTTTAGGGTAGCTTCAACACATGTGATCAACACTGATATAATATGGTCCTCTGTGCTCTACTGTGCTCTTTCATACACCGCTTGTCTCTGGTAAAGCCAGCAATAGTGGTCGCGATGCGTTCGTCTTTGTTATTCTACGTTAGGTTGGATTATGTTTGGTCCGGTATGGTTGGGATGACTTAGAATTTTGTCCTATACACTGCTTTTTGGTGGATATGTGCGTTCTACGGTGGCCTAGCGCACTCTGCCTGGCGATAAGGAGGCCAGAAGAAATGGCCGTGGCACGTTAGGTTGTGTTAAGCTATGTTTGGTTTTGATACGTTTGGCTAGGTTAGGATTAGATAACCTTGACTTATGTGCCATACGCTTCAATTCGGTAACATACGTTTCATTTCGGTGGATTTCTGCGCTCTTCGTTTCTCTACTACACTCTACACGCCTCCGTGGTGGCGAGCATTAGCTGCCGTGGCACGATATGTTGTGTTAGGTAACGTTTGGTTAGGTTAGTTTAGGCTAGTTTCGGTTGGGCTGGCTTTGACTTTCGTGCTGTACACTGTTATTTGGCTGACTTCTGCGCTCTATCGTGCTCTAATATGTTCTGCTTGGCGCTGGGGAAGCCAGGAATAGTGACCGCGGCACGTAAGGTTTAGTTATTCTATGTTTGGTTAGGTTAGGTTGGGTCTGGTTAGGTTACGATATCCTTGACTCTTGTGCTGTACATTGCTCTTTGGTGGCTTTCTGTGCTCTATTGTGCCCTACTCTGCTGTGCTCGACTCTGCGGGGGTCAGCAGTAGTAGTCGTGTCGCGATAGGTTTTGTTAGGAAACGTCTGTTAGTGTTACGGTTGGTTATGTTTGACCAGGTTACGCTAGGATATCTACGGCTTTTGCGCTATTCGCTGCAATGCGGTGTATTTCTGCGCCATACTGTACTTTGGAGCATTCTTCTTGTCCCTGTGGAGGCGAGCAATTGTGGATTCATCGAGTTAGGTTGAGTTATGTTACGTTTGGAAATGTCACGTTTGGCTGGGTTAGGAGAAGCTACATTGACTTCTGTGCTTCACACTGCTACTCGGTGGATTTCTGTGATCTACTGTGATCTACTACACTCTGCTTGGCTCTTGGGATGCCTGGAGCAGCGGTAGCGGCACGTTACTTTAAGCCACGCTAAGTTCTGTTATGTTAGGTTAGGGCAAATTTGGTTGCGATGTCTTCGGCTATTGTGCTATTCACTGCAATACGATTATTTTCTGCGCACTACAGTGCTCTATTAGATTCTGCTTCTCACTGTGGATTCCAGCAACAGTGGTCTTGTCATGTTAGGTTCAGTTAGGCTATGTTAGGATGCACTACTTTGGCTTTTGCGCTTTACACTGCTTTTCGGCGGATTCCTCTTATCTATGGTGCTCTACTGTATTCTGCTTTGATCTGACGATGCCAGCTGCAGTGGTCGCGACACGTCATGTTGGGTTATGCTGTGTCTGGTTTGATTAGATTACGTCAGGTTAGGTTAGGTATTCTACGGCCATTGTGCCATTCACTGCATTGCGGTGGATTTCTGCGCTCTAATGAACTCTAGCACATCCTGCGTGTCACTGTCGAGGCCAGTAGTAGTGGTTTCGTAATGTTAGGTTGTGTTAGGCTACGTTTGGCTAAATTACGTTTGGCTAGGATAGCGTATGCTATTTAGACCTCTGTGCTGTTCTCCTCTATTCGGTGGATTTCTGCGCTCTAATGTGCTCTAATATGCTCTGCTTTTCACTACGAAGGCCATCAATAGCGGCCGTCGCAGGTTATGTTGTGTTATGCTACGTTTGGTTTGGTTAGGTTAGGTCCGGCTAGGTTAGGACATTTTCGAATTCTGTGCTATACACCGTTATTCGATGGATTTCTGCGCTCTGCAATTCTCTACTATGCTGTGCTCGACTATAGGAGGAGAGCAAGGGTGGTCTGGGCACGCTGGGTTGAGTTAGTTTATGTTTGGTTAGGTTAGGTTGGGTCAGGTATGGTTTGGGTGTGTTTGATGTACGTGCTGTACACCGATTTTCGGTGGCATCCTGCGATCTACGGTGCTCTACTGTACTCTGCTTGACTCCGGGGATGCCAGCAGAAGTGGCCGCGGCACGTTATGTTGAGTTACGTTAAGTTTGGTTAGGTTAGGTGAGGACAGGTACGGTTGGGATATCTTCGACTTCAGTGCTGTACACTCATATACGATGGATTTCTGCCCTCTGCTGTGGTGTTGTGTATTCTGCTTGGCGCTGTGGATGCCAACAATATTGGTCTCGGCAGGTTAGGTTGAGTTAGGCCACGTTTGGTGTTGTTAGGGTAAGGTAGTTTAGACTATTGTGCTCTGCACTGATATTTGATGAATTAATGCAATCTTCATTGATCTACCATTCTAAGCTCGACTCTGCGGAGGCGGGAAATAGTGGGCGTGGCACGTTATCTTGTGTTAGGCTATGTTTGGTTAATATAGCTTCAACTTTCGTGCTATACACTGTTATTCGGAGAACTTTTGTGATTGACCGTGCTCTACTACGTTCTGCTTGGCTCTGGGGATTCCAAGTGCTGTGTTCGCGGCACGTTGCATTGAGATATTCTACGCCTGGTTGTGCTAGATTGGCTTAGGTTAGGTGAGGATATACTCGACTTTTGCCCTATTGGCTGCAGTGCGGTGGATTTCTGCGTATTGCTGTGCACTAGTACATTCTGCTTGTCTCTGTCGGGGCCAGCAATAGTGGTCTCGTTGTGTTAGGTTGAGTTTTGTTGCATTTTGTCAGTTTATGCTAGGAAGGTTAGGTTAGGATATCTACGGCTTTTGTGCACTACATAGCAATGCAGTGGATATCTGCGCTCCTCTGTGTTGAAGTACATTCCGATCGGCGCAGTGAAGGCTAGAAATAGTGGTCTCGGCAGGCTATGTTTCGCTACTCTACGATTGCTTATGTTACGTTTGGCGAGGTTGGGACAAGATAGTTTAGACATTTGAGCTATAAGCTACTATCCGCGGAAATCTGCGCTCTAGAGTGTTACAGTATTTTCTGCTTGGCAATGTCGAGGCCCGCAATATTGGTATCGGCACGTTAGGTTCGTATAGGCCACGTTTGATTAGATTATGTTGGGCTATGTTTGCTCAGGATAGCTTCAACTTTCGCGATATACACTGGTATTCGGTGAATTTCTGGGACTTACTGTGCTCCGCTACATTCTGCTGGGCTTAGGGGAGGCCAGGAGCAGAGGTCGCGGCACGTTACTTGTGCTATGCTACGTTCCGTTATGTAAGGTTAGGTCAGGTTTGGCTACAATATCTACGGCTTATCTGTTATTCACTGCAATGCGGCGGATTTCTGCGCTCTACTGTCCTCCAGTATATTTTGGTTGGTTCTGTGGAAGGCAGCAGTAATGGTCCAGGCACGTTAGGTCGGGTAGGGTTGCCCTTGGCTATGTCACGTTTTGTTAGGCTAGGCTATGATATGCATGGCTTTTATGCCACACACCAATATTCGTTGGGTTTCTGCGCAATAAAGTGATCTAATATGCTCTGCTTTGTTCTGGAGAGGCCAGAGATAGAGGCCGACACGGGTAAGGTTGTGTTATGTTACGTTCTGGTTAGGATATGTTTGTTTTGATTAGGTTATTATATCTATGACTTTTGTCCTGTACACTGTAATACGGTGGTGAGGGCAGAAGCTGGGGAGGGTTCCGGTGTATTTTGGTCCTTTAAATGACTTTTGTCCTGTACACTGTAATACGGTGGTGAGGGCAGAAGCTGGGGAGGGTTCCGGTGTAAGGTGTCCGTCAGAAACCACGATGGAACTTATGATCCCTATAGCTGCAAAGCCGAGCTGCGCAGTGAGGGAGACTTCGGTGAAGTTGTAGGGCCAAATGCGGCAAGTCCACTTACCTCGCCTCCTCGTTGGTGCCCTCGGGGTCCAGTGGGTGGTGTCCCATGCGTTCGCGCATGCCACTGGATACGAAAGAGGGAGTGGCAACGGGTCATGGAGACCTTCGGTTGGACCTCATTTCCATGCCAGACCCGAAGTGGCCCAAGAGAAGTACGCCGATACGGGTATCTACCCGGGCGTTCTCCTAAGCCTTCTAGGGTCATGCACGGGTTGACTTCCCCCGCTGGTTGGACTGGTCTCTTTTCATTGGTACGATGAGGAATATATTCGCTCCCAACATCTGCCGCTATATCCGAAATGGACCAGGCACGGCAAAGCTGCGCATTGGCGCCGAGAAGTTTACGAGACAATAGTTGTGATACGGCGGACTCCTGCATTCTGCTGTGATCTAATAAGATCTGCTTGGCTCTGGGGAAGCCAGTAATTGTGGTCTCAGCAAATTAGGTTGAGATAGGATACCCTTGGTTACGCTACGTTAGCCATTGTTAGGATTAGATATCTTCGACTTTTCTGTTGCACACTGCAACACCATTTGCTTCTGCGCTCTACCCTCCTCTAATATATTCTGCTTGACTCTGTGGAGGCCAGCCATACTGGTCGTGGCAAGTTATGTTGAGCTTGATTGCGTACTGTTTGGTTCGGTTGCTTTGGGTTAGGTTAGGATAGCTCTAATTTCTGTCCACAATACTGATAATCCATGGAGTTCTGTGCTCCACTGTGCTCTTTCATATTCCGGTGGCCCCTGGGGACCAGCAATAGTGATTGCGGATCCTTAGGTTTTGTTGTGCTATGTTTGCTTATTTTACGATTGGTTAAGTTTGTAGAGGACCAATTCTACTTTTGTCGTATGCACGGTTATTCGGGGGATATCTGCGCCTTGCTGTGCTCTAATCTGTTCAGCTTGTCTATGGAAAGGCCAGCAACAATAGTACCGGCACGTTACTTTGAGTTAGGCTACGTTTGGTTGGGTTAGGTTTGGCTACCTTTGGCTTGTGTGCCTTGTACGTCAATGCGGCGCGTTCCAGCTTCCTACCGTGATCTGGTATATTCTGGTTAGTCCTGTGGTGGACAGCAATAGTGGTCTGGGCACGTAAGGTTGAGTTGGGTTACGTTTGGTTATGGTACGTTTGAATAGGGTAAGCTGGCACAAAATCGGCTTTTGTGCTTTACACTGGCATTCGGTGGGGTTCTGCGCTCTACTGTACCTCGGTATGTTCCGCTTGGCGCTGGGGATGCCGGCTACAGTGGTCTAGGTACGTTAGCTTAGATTACATTGCGCTTGGTTATGCTACGTTTGTTCAGGTTAGGATAGGATAACTGTGACTTTCGCACTATACACTGATATTCGGTGAATGTCTGCGCTCTACATTACTCTACTATACTCTGCTCGTCCCTGTTGTGTCCAGAAAAAGTGTTCGTGGCATGAGAGTTTGCGACAGGTTACGTTTGGTTTGGCTGGGTTGGGTTAGGTTTGGCTACGGCGTTTTCGACTTTTGTGATATACACTGCTATTCGGTGTATTTCTGCGCACTGCTGCGATCTAATATGCTCCGCTTTGATCTGTGGCTGCTAGAAATGGTAGCCGCGTCGCGTCAGTTTGTATTAGGTTACGTTTGGTCAGCTCAGGTTTGCTTGTGTTTGGTTACGGTAGCTTCGACTTTCGGGCGCAACGCTGATATTCTATGGACTTCTGTGCTCTAATCTGCTCTATCATGTTCCGCTGGTTTCTGGGAAAGCCAGCAACAGTGGGCGTGGCAGGACACGTTTTGTTAAGCTACGTTCCGTTATGATATGTTTGTCAGCTTATGACAAGTATTGTGCGCGTTACCGGGGCCCGCCAACTGGCGACCGCGCCGTGCCTCGTGCTAATGCTTTATAACGGCTTCGCGAAAAAGATGTTATTGTACTTTCTAGCGTCCCCGCTGCAGGGGAACGCGTGTGTAGGTGTTGGACACGCGGCTTGGAAAAACCCTGCCCTCACCGTTGAAGGATCATTGGACAAGTTGGACCTACCCTTGCGGGAAGCAGCTCACTTGGCCGTGGCTCCGGGTTGTCTAGCAGCCCGCAGCCTCGTTACCAGCGGGGGCCACGTGGAGGCGGAGCTGCCAGCTTTCGCTCGGTCCCAGCAGGATGGCGTGTGCCGATATACCTGCACCGTCCCAGTATCCGTCTCTGGATACCGCCTGCGGTGACGGTCACAGGCGGCTGTCAGCTTATGGCAGGATAGATCGGACTTTTGTGCTGTACACTGATATGCTATGGACGTCTGCGCTCTACTGTGCTGGGAAGGCCAGCAAAGGCAGTCGCCGCTACTGAGGTTGTGTTATGTTACGTTTGTGTACATTCCCATTTGTTAGGTTTGTAGAGGATTCGAATTTTGTGCCATACACTGCTATTCAGGGGATTTCTGCGATCCACTGTGTTCTAATATGTTCATCTTGGTTCTGGTAGGGCCAACGGCAGAGGTATCGGCACGTTACGTAGAGTTTGGCTGCGTTTGGTTTGTCCAGGCTAGGGCAGGTTAGGTTAGGATACCATTGACTTTTGTGCTTTACAATGCGTTGCGAATGATTTCTGCGCTCTACTGTGCTCCAGTATATTATGGTTGGCTTTGTGGAAGTCAGCAACAGTGGTCTTGATATGTTTGGTCGGATTAGGATACGTTTCGTTATGCTACGATTGACTCTGTAAGGCCAGGATTGCTACGGATTTTGTGCTGCACACTGCTTCTCGGTGGAATATTACCCTCCGCGTTGCTCTATTATACTCTGCTCGGCTCTGTGCTATTCAGCGCAATTTGGTGGCTCTCTGCGCTGTGCCGTGCTACAGTTCATTCTGCTTGGTTGTGTGGAGGCAAGCAATACTGGCCTCGGCACAATAGGTTGAGATATGCTGCTTTCGGTTATGATACTTGTGGCTATGTTAGGAAGTGGTAGCTCCGACTATTGTGCTATACACTGCCATTCTATTGATTTCTGCGCTCTACTCCCCTCTCATATGTTCTACTTGGCTCTGGTGGGGGCAGCAATAGTGGTCTCGGTACGATTGGCTGCGTTATATTACGTTTGGTTTCGTCAGCTTTGGCGTCGTTACCACAGGATAGCTTTGACCTTCGCGCTACACAATGCAATGCGTTCAATTTCGACGCTCTACTGTGCTGTAATGTCATCTGCCTGACTCCGCGGAGACCATCAAACATGGTCTCGGCACGTTAGGTTAAGTTACGTTACGTTTGCCTATATTACGTTTGGTTAGGTTACTACTGGGTAGATATGACTTGTATGTTATGCACTGCCATTCGGTAGATTTTTACGATCTACATATCTCTACTATACTCTGCTCGGTTCAGGGGAGGCCAGTAATAGTTGCCTCTGCACTTAAGCTTAAGTTTGGTTGCGTTTGGTTCTATTACATTTGGAGAGGTTAGGAGAGGATAGCTTGGACTTTTGTGCTGTACACTGCTATTCGGCCGATTTCTACGCCCTACGATGCCATACTGTACACTGCTCGACTCTGTGGAGCCCAGTAATAGTGGTCTTGGCTCGATATGTTATGTTATGCTATGTTAGGTTAGGTTAGGTTAGTATGGGTTAGTCTTGTATAGCTTCGACTCTTGCCCTATACACCGCAATTCGGCGGATTTCTGCTCTCCACGTTGCTCTAATATACTGTGCCTGAGACCGGGAAGGCCAGCAATACTACTCACGGCACTTTATGCTGAGTTCGTCTACGTTCGGTTAGGTTAGGGTAGGACACGTTAGGGTATCTTCCACTTTTGCGCTGTACACAGCAATGTGGAGGGTTACTGCGTCCTACTGTGCTCTATTATATTCTACTTGCCTCCGTGGATACTAGTAACTGTGTTCTAGGCACGTTTGGTTGAGAGAAGCTACTGTCGGTTATGCTACGTATGTTTATGTTGGGATAGGGGATCTTCGACTATTGCGCTATGCACTGCGATTGGATGGACCCCTGAGCTCTGATCTCCTCTAATATGTTCTACTTGGCTCTGGTGACGGCAGCAATAGTGGCCCCCGTACGTCAGGATGAGATAGGATACGTTTGGTTACGTTATGTTTGGTCAGGTTACGACACGATAGCTTTGACTTTTGCGCTGTGCACTTCTTTACGGTTGAGTTCTGTGCCCTGCTGTGCTCTAATATGTTCTGCTTCGTTCTGGTGATGCCAGCAACTGTGGTCCCTGCACATTAGTCTGTGTTACGTTGCGTTTGGTTGTGTTACATTTGGTTGTGTTCGGACTGGGTAGCTTAGACCTTTGTGCTAAGCAATGCTTTTCGGTGGATATCTGCCATCTACTGTGCTCTATTATTCTCTGCTTGGCCGTGATACGCCAGCAATAGTGGTCTCTGCACGTTAGGTTGAGCTAGGTTACCTTTGGTTATGGTATGTTAGGTTAAGTGTGATGATGGTAGCTTTAACTTTCGTACTATGCACTGTCATTCGGTGTATCTCTGCTATTTACTGTGCTCTTCTATATTCTGCTCAGGTATGGGGAGGCCAGGGGCTGTGGTAACTGCACGCTATGTTGAGATATGCTACGATCGCTTAGGTTAGGTGAGGTCTGGTTATGCAAGGATATCTACGGCTTTTGTGCTATACACTGCCATTCGGTGGATATCTGCCCTCCACTGTGCTCTATTATTCTCTGCTTGGCTCCGGGAGGCCAGCAAAGTAGGTCTCGTCATGTTAGGTTTTGTTAGAATACGCTAGGTAATGTTAGGTTGGATTAAGCCCGGTCAGGCTAACATAGACTTTCGTGCCGTACACTGCTACTAGGGGTACTCCTGCGCTGTACTGTACTCTGCTATATTACGCTTAGCCATGGGAATGCCAGCAAAATTGGTTTCGGCACGTTAGGTTGTGCTAGGTTGCCTGTGTTTGGCTTAGGTTGGGCCGAGTTTGGTAATGGTAGATTTGACTTTCGTGCTACACGATGTGGTAGATTTGACTTTCGTGATACACTGATGTTCGCTGTATTTCTGAGCCCGAATTCGCTCTACTACATTCTGCTTGGCCCTGGGGAGACCAGCAATAGCGGTCTCGGCAAGTGAGGTTGTGCTACGCTACGTTCGGATTTGTTACGCTTGGTGAGGTTACGATATGATAGTTCAGACTTTTGTGCGATACAATGCTCTCCGCAGATTTCTGCGATCTGCAGTGTTCTAATACCCTCTGCTCGGCTCTCGCGAGGCCAGCTATAGTGATCTCGGTACGTTAGGTTAAGTTAGGTTACGTTTGGTACGGTTAGGTTAGGTCAGGTTTGGTTAGGGCATCTTCGACTCTTGCGCTATTCACTGCAATGTGGTGTGTTGCTGCGCACTACTGTGCTCTAGTGCATTCAGTTTGTCTTTGTGGACGCCAGCAATGGTGGTCTCGTCATGTCAGGTTGGGTTAGGTTAGGTTTGGTTATGTGCGTTTGGCTAGGTTAGGGTAGACTATTTTGACTTTTGTGCTATACACCGCTCTACGGTGTATTTCTGTGATCTACTGTGCTCTACTGTATTCTGCTTGGCTACGTGCATGCCAGGAACAGGGGTCGCTACACCTTATGTTTAGTTATGCTACTTTCGGTTATGTCAAGTTAGGGCTGGTTTTGATTGGATATATACAGCTTTTGTGCTCTTCACTGCAATGCGGCGGATATTTGCGCTCTACTGTGCTCTGGTACATTCTGCTCGTCTCCGTGGGGACCATTTGTAGTGGACGGTAGACTAGGTTAGGACAGGCTACTTTGACTTTAGTGCTATTTACTGCTATTCGGTGGTAGTCTGCGGTCTAATGTGCTCTAATATTCACTGCATGCTTCTGGTAGGCCATCAAAACGGTCTCATGAAGTTATGTAGAGATACACTACCTTAGGGTGGGTGAGGTCAGGAAAAGTTGCGTCAGGATATGTCCGACATTTCGCTACACACCGCAATGCAGTGGATTTCCGTGCTCTGCTCACCTCCAGTATATTCTGCTTGCCTCTGGGGAGGACAGCAATGGTAGCCTCGGCACGTTAGGTTCATCTGTGCCATGTTTGTTTATGTTAGGCTTGGTGAGGTTAGGATACGATTGTCTACGCATATGAGCTATAAACAGCTGTCTCCCGATTTCTGCGCTCGACGGCGTTCTATGTATTCAGCTTCACTCTGGGGATGCCAGCAATGGTGGCCTCAGCGCGTTAGGTTCTGTTAGGCTACTTTGCATATGACAACTTCGGTTACGTTAGGAGAGAATAGTTTAGACTATTATGCCTTCCACCGCTATTCGGTGGTTTTCACAGCTGTACATTGCCCTACTATGCTCTGCACAACTCTGTGGAGGCGAGCAATAATGGTCCTCGCACGTTACTTTGGGTTAGATTACGTTTGGTTGAGTAACGTTTGGAAAAGTTTGGTCAGCGTAGATACGAATTTCGTGCTGTACACTATTATTCTGCGGGTTTCTGTGATATACTGTGCTCTGTTATACGCTCCCTGGCTCTGGGGATGCCTGCAGCAGTGGTCGCGACACGTTATGTTCAGTTATGTCACCTTCGGTTAGGTTATGTTATGCCTGGTTGGGCTAGCATATCCTCGACTTTGTTTCATACCTTGATGCTTGGTGGAATGCTGCGCTCTACGTTGATCTACTATACTCTGCCCGACTCTGGGGAGGCGAGCAATAGCGGTCGCAGCACGTTAGGTTTAGTTTGGTTAGGTTTGCTTTGGTTAGCTTTGGTTACGTTTGGTCAGGATAGCTCTGACTTTCGTGCCGTACTTTGTTATTCCGTGTATTTCTGCGACCTACTGTGTCCTAATACCTCCTGCTTGGATCTGTGGTGGACAGCAATAGTGTTCTCGGTACGTTAGTTTGAGTTATGTTACGTTTGATCATGTTGGGTTAGGTCATGTTAGGGTAGGACATCTTCGTATTTTGTACTGTTCACTAGAATGCCGTGGGTTTCTGCGATCTACTGTGCTGTAGTACATTCTGCTTGTCTCTGTGGAGGCCAGCAACAGTGGTCTCGACATGTTAGGTTGGGTTTGGCTACGTTCGATTATGTCGCGTTTGGCTATGTTAGGATATGCTACTTCGGCTTGCGTACTTCAAACTGCATTTCGGTGGATTTTTGTGATCTACTGTGCTCTACTACTATCTGCTTTGCTCTGGGGATGCCAGGAGCAATGGTCGCGGCACGTCATGTTGGGCTATGCTGCGTCAGGTTAGGGTAGGTTAGGACAGGTTAGGTAAGGGTATCTACGGCTTTTGTACTTTTCACTGCAATGCGGTGGATTTTTGTGATCCACTGTGCTCTACTACTATCTGCTTTGCTCTGGGGATGCCAGGAGCAATGGTCGCGGCACGTCATGTTGGGCTATGCTGCGTCAGGTTAGGGTAGGTTAGGACAGGTTAGGTAAGGGTATATACGGCTTTTGTACTTTTCACTGCAATGCGGTGGATTTGTGTGCTCTACTGTGCCCTGGTAAATTCTGCTTGGCTCTGTGGAGTCCAGGAGTAGTGGTATCGTCATGTTAGATTGACTTATGCTACGCTTGTGCATGCTTCGTTTGGCTATGTTAGAATAGGCTATTTTGGCTTTTGCGCTATTCATTGCTCTTCGGAGAATTTCTGCGCTCTGATGTGCTTTAACATTCTCTGCTTGGCTCTACGAAGGCCATTAGTACCGGTCGCGGCAAGTTATGATGTGTTATGCTACGTTTGGTTAGGTTTGGTTACGCCAGGTTAGGTAAGAATATCCGCGACATTTGTGCTGCACACTGCTATACGGAGGATTTCTGCGTCTTACATTGCTGTACTACACTCTTCTCGACTCTGGGGTGGATAGCAATGGTGGTATAAGCACGTTAGTTTGAGCTATGCTACGTTCGGTTATGTTACGTTTGGTGAAGTTAGGATACGATAGTTTAGACTTTCGTGGTCTGCAGTCCTTGAATTTCTGCGTTCTACCGTGTTTTAATATTTCCTGCTTGGCGCTGGGGAGGCTAGCAGTCGTAATCTCGGCACGTTGGTTTGAGTTATGTTACGTTTGGTTTGATAGGGCTTGTTCTGGTCCGGTTAGGATAGCGTCTTCTCTTGTGCTATTCACTGGAATGCCGCGAGTTTCTGCGCACTACTGCGCTCCAGTACATTCTGCATGTCCTCGTGAATGGCCAGCCGCTGAGGCCTAGTCATGTTAGGTTGAGTCAGGTTACGTTTACCTATGCTACGCTTGATTAGGTTCCAATAGGCTACTTTGTCTTCTGTGCTGTACACCGCTATTCAGTGGGTCTCCGCGCTCCAATGTGCGGTAACATTCTCTGCGTTGCTCTGAGGAGTCCAGTAATAGTGATCTCGGCACGTCAGGTTGAGAAGGGTTACGTTCCGTTAGGTTAGGTTAGGCAGGCTCGGATAGGATTTCTTATACTTTTGCACTGTAAACTGCTATTCGGTGGATTTCTGTACTCTATATTGCTTTACTACACTCCGCTGGTCTCTTCAGAGGCGAGCAATATCTGCCGCTGCACTCTAGGTTATGTCATGTCACGTTCGGTTAGGTCAGGTTAGGGTATGTTTGGCAAGGTTGGCTTCCACTTTCGTGCTATACAGTATTATTGGGTGTATTTCTGTCATCCACTGTACTCTACTACATTATGCTTGATTCTGTGGAGGCCGGCAACGGCGGTCACGCCATGTTCGGCTGGATTTTGCTGCGTTTGGGTGTGTTACGTTTGGCTAGGTTAGGATAGGCTACTTCGAGTTTTGTGCTATACACTGCTATTCCGTGTATTTCTGCGCTCTAATGTGCACTTATATGCTCTGCTTGTCGATACGAATGCCACCAATAGCGGTCGTGGCACGTTATGTTGAATTACACTACGCTTGGTTAGGTTAGGTTAGGTCGGTTAGGTAAGGATATATTTGGCTTTTGTGCTCTACACTGCTATTCGGTGTATCACTGCGCTCTAATGTGTTCTAGTGTGCTCTGCTTGTCCCTACGATGGGCTATTCGGTGGATCCCAGCGCTCTAACGTGCTCTGATATGCTCCGCATGGCTCCACAAAGGCCATCAGTAACTGTCGGGTCACGTTATGTTTAGCCATGCTACGTTTGGTTAGGTTAGGTTATGCCAGGTTAGGTCAGGGCATCTCCGACTTTAGTGCTATGCACTGCTGTACGGAGCATTTCTGCGCTCGGCATTGCTCTGTTATATTCAGCTCGATTCTGTGGTGGCGGGCAATAGCGGTCGCAGACGTTAGGTAGTGTTAGGTAACGCTTTGTTGGGGTGTGTTAGCTTTTGTTCGGCTAGGATAACTTCGACTTTCCTGCTATACACAGTTATTCGGTTCACTTCTGTGATCTACACTTCGCCAGTACATTCTGCTTGTTGCTGTGGATGTCAGCAGTAGTGGTCTGGTTGTGTCATTTTGACTTGGGCTTCGTTTGGGTATGTTATGTTTTGCTAGGTTAGGATAGTCTACTTTGACTTCTGTGCCTTTCACTACTATTCGTTCGATTTCTGGGCTCTAAAGTGCTCTAATGTGCTCTGCCAGTCTACATGGATGCCAGCAATATTGGTCTCGCCATGTTATATTTAGATACACTACGTTTGGGTAGGTATGGTATGGTGAGGTTATGACAGGAATGATGGACTTTAGTGCTATGCACTGCAATGCGGTGGATTTCCGTGCTCTGCTGCGCACCAGTATACGCTGCTTGTCTCTGGCGAGGCCTGCAGTGGTGATCTCGGCACAGGTTTAGCTATGCCACGTTTGGTTATGCTACGTTTGGATGAGTAAGAAGAGGATAGCCTTGACTTTTATACTATACACTGCTATTCGGTGGATTTCTTCATCTTTCATTTCTCTACTATTCTCTGCTCCAGTCTGGTGAGGCCAGTAATAGCGGTCCCGGCACGTAAGCTTGGTTTATGCTAAGTGTGGTTATGTTACGTTTGGTCTGGTTAAGAGAGGATAGCACTGTCTTTTCTGCTGTATACTACCACTCGGTGGATATCCGCGCTATACTGTGTTCTAATATGCCCTGCGTGGCCCTGGGAAGGCCAGCGATAGTGGTCCCGGCACGTTCGGTTGTGTTTGGTTACGTTTGGCTTAGGGTTTGTTTGTTTGGGTTAGGTCTTGCTAGTTCTGAATTTTTTGGCATAGGCTGTTATTCGGAGGATATCTGCGCTCTGCTGAGCTCTACTATACTCTGCTCGGCTCTGGGGAGGACAGATATAGTGGCCGATGCACGTTAGATTGTGTTAGGGTACCTTTGGTTATGTTGCGATTGGTTAGGTTAGTAGAGGATGGCATTGACTTTTGTGCCGTACGCGGCTACTCGATGGACTTCTGTGCTCTGCTGAGAGATAGGATGCTCTGCTTTGATCTGGGAAGGCCAGGATCTGCGGCCGTGACGTGTTAGATAGGGATAGGTTGCGTTTGTGTATGTTAGGCTTGTTTGGGTTAGGTTACTATATCTTTGACTTTTGCGCTTTACACTGAAATGCGGCGGATTTCTACTCTCAAATGTGCTCTAGAAAGTCCTGCCTGGCTCCGTGGAGCCAATTAATAATTGTCTCGTCTTGTTAGGTTGAGATAGGCTGAGTTTGTGAAGGTTATGTCAGCTGTGGTTATGTTTGCACCGCTTCGACTTTTCTGCTATACATTGCGATTCTATGGATTTCTGCGTTGTACCCTCCTCTATTATGCTCTTCTTGGCTCTTCGGAGTCCAGCAATACTGGTCGCGCAATGTTAGATTGAGTTAGATTACGTTTCGTTATGTTAGGTTTAGCTGGGTTACGTTTGGATAACTTTGTCTTTTGTGCTCAACTCAGGTATCCTATGGGCTTCTGCGCTCCACTGTGCGCTATCATATTCCGCTTGTCTCTGGGGACGCCAGCAATAGTGCTCGCGGCAGGTTAGGTCGTGTTATGCTACGCTCGGCTAGTTTAGGACAGGTATGGTCAGGGCATCATCAACTCTCGCGTTATATACTGTTATCAGGCGGATTTCTCTGATGTACTGCGCTCTACTACGTTCTGCTTGGCTCTGGGGTCGCCAGTGAAAGCGGCCTCGGCACGTTAAGTTGAGTTAGGTTACGATTGGTTAGGTTGGGCTAGGCTACGTTTGGCTAGTATAGCTTCTACTTTCGTGATATACACTGTTGTTCAGCGTATTTCTGTGATCTACTGTGCTCTAGTACATTCTGCTTGTTTCTGTGGAGGCTGGCAGTAGTGGTCTCGTCATGTTAGGTTGAGCTACGCTACGTTCGGGTATTTAACGTTTGGCTTGGTTAGGACGGGCTACATTGACTTTCGTGCTTTAAACGGCTTTTCGGCGGATATCTGTGATCTTGAGTGCTCTACTACGTTCTACTTGGCTTTGTGGATGCCAGGAGCAGTAGTCGCGGCACCTTACGTTGAGCCATTCGACGCTTGGTTAGTTTAGGTTACGTCAGGTTAGGTTGGGATAACTTCGGCTTTTGTCTTATTCTCTGCAGTACGCTGCATTTCTCCGCTCTGCTGTGCTGTAGTACATTCTGCTTCGTTCTGTCGAGGCCATCAACTGTGTTCGCGGCTCGTTATGTTGATTTATGTTACGTTTGGTTACGTTAGGTTCTATCAAGCCCGGTCAGGTTATCTGTGACTTTTGTGCAGTACACTGCTATACGGAGGACTTCTGCAGCCGCCTCTGCCCTGCTACATGCTGCTTGACCCTGGGGAGGCCAGCAACAGTCCCGGCACGTTACGTTGAGTTAGACTACGTATGAATAGTCAATGTTAGGTTCCTTTGGCTAGGATGACTTCGACTGTCGTGCAATACAAAATCATGCGGCGAGTTCCTATGATCTACTGTGCTCTACTGACATCTGCTTGGCTCAGTGGAGTGCGCAGCAGAGGTCGCGGAACGCTCCGCTGAGTGACGCTACATTTGCTTCGGATAGGTTAAGTCAGGTTATGCTAGGATATCTTCCACTTTTGTGCTGTTAACAGCATTGCGGTGGATTTTTGCGAACTGCTGTGCCCTAGAGCAGTCTACTTGCTTCTGTGGTGTTCAGCAATAGCTGTCTCGCCGTGCTAGGCTTGCTTAGGTTACGTTTGGATATGTTGCGTTTGGCTAGGTTACGATAGGCTAATTTGCCTTTTGTGCTCCACAATGCTATGCCTTGGGTTTTGTAGTCTATTGTGCTCTACTGCCCTCTGCTTGGCTCTTGGGAGGCTAGGAGTAGTGGTCGCGGCACGTCATGTTGACATATGCTACGTTACGTTAGGTTGAGTTAAGTGAGAATATCTACGGCTTCTGTGCTCCTCACTGCAGTGCCGAGGATATCTGCACTATACTGTGCTCTGGTAAATTGTGCTTGTCCCTGCGGAGGCCAGGAAGTGTGGTCTCAGCTCGTTAAATTGAGGTATGCTACGTTTGGTAACGTTAGGTTTGGCCACGTTTGGTCAGCATGGCTTCGAATTTTGCGCTATGCACTGCAATTCGGAATATTTCAGCGTCCTACATATCTCTGCTGTACTCTGCTTTACTCATGTATTGCCAGCAATAGCGGTTGTGGCACGTCAGGTCGGGCTTCGTATCGACCGCTTACCTTACCTATGGTTAGGTTAGGGTGGGACAGCTCTGACTTTTGTGCTATACACAGCTATTCTGTGGATTTCTGCGCTCTACTGCGATCTAATATACCCTGCTTTGATCTTGGAATGCCAGAAGCGGTGGCTGTGGCTAGTTAGCTTGGGCAAGTCTATGTTTGGTTAGTTTAGGCTTGTCTGGGTTAGGTTAGGATATCTTTGATTTTCGTGCTGTACACTGCCATTCTATGGTCTTCTGCGCTCTACACTCCTCGAAAATGATCTGCTTGACGCTGGGGAGACCGGCCATAGAGGTATCTGCTCGTTACGTTTTGCTGTTCTACGTTTGGTTAGGTTACGTTAGGTCGCGTTAGGTTGTGATGCATTTGACTTTCGTGCTCTACGCTGCTCTCTGGTGGCTCTCTGCGCTCTACTGTGCTCCAGCTTAATGCGCTTGTCTCCGGGTAGGGCAGGAGCAGTGATTTCGGCACGTTATTTTGAGCAATGCGACGGTTCTCTATGTTAGGTTAGGTCTGGTTAGGTTATCGTATCTACTACTTTTGTGCTATACACTGCTATTCCGTGGCTTACTGCGCTCTACATTACACAACTATACTCTGGATGACTATGGTGAAGCGAGTAATAGCGGCTGTGGCACGTTAGGTTGCGGTATGTTACGTCTAGTTAGATTAGGTTAGGCTCTGTTTGGTTATGATGGCCTAGACTATCGTGCTATACACTTTTATTCTGTGGATTCCTGCGATATACTGTGCTCTACTACATTCTGCTTGCCTCCGGGGAGGCCAGAAGCAGTGGACACGGCACGTTGTATTGAGCTATGCTACCTTCCTTTTGGTTAGGATAGGTCAGGACATGTTAAGATATCTTCGACTTTTGTGCTATTCACTGTAATGCGGTGGATCTCTGCGGTCCACTATGCTCTAGTACATTCTGGTTGTCTCTGTGGAGGCCTGCGGTATTATTCCCGTCATGACAGGTTGAGTTATGTTAAGTTCGGTTACGTTACGTTTAGCTAGGTTAGGACAGACTACATCGAGTTTTGTGCTATTCACTACTATTTGGTGGAAGTCTGCGCTCTCATGTGCTCTACAATGTTCGGCTTGGCTTTGGGGATGCCAGAAATAGTGGTCGCGGCACGTTATGGTGCGTTATGTTACGTTTGGTTATGTTACGATTGGTTATGTTGCGGAATGGTATCTTTCACTTTTGTGCTATGCTCTGCAATTCGGTGGATTTCTGCGCGCTACTGTACTTTAATGTTTTGTCCTCGGCTCTCGGGAGACCAGCAATTTTTGTCTCGGCATGTTAGGTTGAGTTATGTTATGTTTGGCTATGTTAGGTAAGATTAAGCTCGGTCAGGTTATCTTTGTCTATCGTGCCATACATTTTTATTCTGAGGTTACCTGCGCTCTACTCTGCTCTAATACATCCTGCTTTGCCCTGAGAATGACAGCAATATTTTTCCCTGATCGTTAGTTTGTGCTATGTTGCGTTCCGTTACGTCAGGTTAGGTTAAGTTAATTAAGGTTAGGCTTGACTTTTATGCTATACACTGTTGTTCGGTGGATTTATGCTGTCGGCTCTGATCTACTAACTTCCGCTTGGTACTGGGGGGGGGGGCAGCAACAATGGTCGCGACACGTTTTGTTGAGCTAGGCTACATTCGGTTGGTTTATGTTAACATTGGTCAAGTTCGGAAAGCTTTGTCTTTTGTGCTGTAGACTGCGATTCTGTGGATTTCTTCGCTCTACTGTCCTCTAATATGTTCTGCTCAATTCTGGGGGGGGGGGGGGGGGGGGGGGGGGGGGGAGTACGTTAGGTTTACACATGTTACGTTTGGTTATGTCAAGGTTGTATATATTACGATAGGAAAGCTTCGACTTTTGTGCTATACACTGCTATTCCGTGTGCTCTAATATGCTCTGCATGGATCTGCAGTGTCTAGTAATGGTCGCGCCGGCTGGTCAGGTTGTGCTTGTCCTCGTATCGTTGGGTTAGCTAAAGAAGGTTTGGTTACTATGACTTTGACTTCCGTACTGTACAGTATTGTGTGGGGGTTTCCTGTGTTCGTCTGTGCTCTACTATATTCTGCTTGGCTTTGGGCGCCTGCAGCAGTGGTCGCGGTACGTTATGTTGTGTTATGCTACTCTCCGTTTGGTTAGGTTAGGTCAGGTTGCGTTCGGATATCTTCGACCTTTCTGCTATTCAATGCAGTACGCGGGATTTCTACGCACTATTGTGCTCTCGTGTACCCTGCTTGTCTCTGAGGAGTTCAGCAATAAAGGTCTCGTCATGTTTGGTTGAGTTAGGATACGTTTGGGTAAGCTACATTTGGCTTGGTTAGGAGAGGCTACACTATCTTCTGCGCTCTTCACTGCTATTCGTTGGATTTCGGCTTTCTAATGTGATCTGATGTGCTCTGCCTGACTGTGTAGAGGCCATCAATATTGGCGTCCTCACGTGGAGTTGTGTTAGTCTACGTTTGGACGGTTTAGGTAAGGACGGATTATGTCAGGACATGTTCGACTTTTGTGCTATACAATGCAATGAGGTAGATTTGGGCGCTCTGCTGTCCTCTAGTATATTCTGCCTGGCTCTGTGGTGGAATGCAGCACTGGCCACGGCACCGTAGGTTGAGATATGCCATGTTTGGTTATGTTAAATTTGTGGAGGTTAGGATAGGATAGTCGAAACAACTGTGCTATAAGCTGCCATCCTCCGATTCCTGCTCACTACTGCGTTCCATTATTATCTGCTTGGCTCTCGTGAGGCCAGCAATAGTGGAATGGTCGCGTTAGGCTTAGTTATGCTACGTTTGCATATGACAAACTTGATTAAGTTATGATAGAATAGCTCAGACTTTTATGCCATTCAACACTATTCGTTGGAATTCTGCGCACTACTGCGTTCTAATGTGTGCTGCTTGGCACTGGGGTTGCCATTAATAGAGCTCTGGGCTCGTAAAGTTGAGTAATGTTACGCTCAATTACGTTAGATTGGGAAGGCTCGGTTCGGTTCCCTCTGACTTTTGAGCTTTAAACTGCTGTTCGGTGGATTTCTGCGCTCTACATTGCTCTACAATATTCTACTCAACTCTAGGGATGCGAGCAATAGTGGCCGTGGCACGATAGTTTCCGGTATGTTACTATAGGTTAGAATGGGTTAGGCTATATTTGGTTAGGATAGCTTCGACTTTCGAGCTATACACGGTTATTCGGTGGATTTCTGCGCTCTACTGTGCTCCAGTACATTCTGCTTGACCCTGTGGATGCCAGAAATTATGGACTCCTTATGATAGGTTGAGCTTTGCAACGACTGGGTGTGCTACGTTTGGCTAGGTTAGGATAGGCCACTGTGACTATTGTGCTATTCGCTGCTATTCGATTGATTTCTGCGCTCTAATGTGCTCTAATATGCTCTGCTTGGCTCCGGGAGGTCAGCAATATTGGTCTCGTCACGTTATGTTGAGCTAAACTACGTTTGGATATGATAGGTTATGACAAGTTAGGTCGGGTTGTGTTTGACTTTTGTGCTATACACTTGAATGTGGTGGATTTCTGTGCTCTGCTGTGCTCTAGTATTTTCTCCTTAGCCACTGGAATATTGCTGGAATGCCAGCAATATTGGTCTCGGCACGTTAGGTTGAGTTAGGCTGCGCTTGGCTAGTTTAGGTTGGGTTAAGTTCTGTAATTGTAGCTATGACTTTCGTGTTAAGCAGTGATGTTCGGTGGATTTCTGCGTCGGAGCTCTACTGTATTCTGCTGTAGGCTACGTACGGTTAGGTTACGTTAGCATTGGTTAGGTCTGGGTTGGTACGTGTTTTGTGCTATGAACCTCGGTTCTAAGGACTTCTGCGCCCCATTTTCCACTAGTATGTTATGCTTGACTCCGGGGAGGCCAGCAATAGCGATCTCGGCACGGTAGGTTGAATTATGCTACGTTTGTTTAGGTTAGGCTATGTCAAGTTAGGTTAGGATAACTTCGAATTTCGTGCTATTCACTGCAGTGCGGTGGGTTGCTGCGCGCTACAGTGCTCTAGTATATTCTGTTTGCCTTTGTGGAGGCCAGCAATAGTAGTATCGTCGTGTTAGTTTGGGTCAGGATACGTTAGGTTATGCTGCGTTTGTCAAGTTCAGGATATGATACTTTGTCTTTTGTGGTATACACCGCTATTCGGTGACTTTCTCCACTCTACTGTGCTATAATATGCTCTGCTTGGCTGTGGGGTTGCCAGTGATAGCGGCCTCGGCACGTTTGGTTGAGTTAGGTTACGATTGGTTAGGTTAGGTTAGGCTACGTTTGGTTAGAGCAGCTTCTACTTTCGTGCCACACACAGTTATTCGGTGTATTTTTGTGATCTACTGTGCTCTACTACATTCTGCTTGGCACTGTGGAGGCCACCAATGGTGGTCGCGGCACGTTGTATTGAGCTATGCTACGTTCGGCTAGGTTATGTTAACACGGGTCAAGTTTGTGATGCTACGACATTTGTTTTATAGACTGCGATTCTATGGATTTCTGAGCTCTACTGTCCTCTAATATGTTCTGCTCGACTCTTAGGGGTGGGGGGGGGCAGTAACCGTGGTGTCGGCAGGTTAGGTTAAGTTAGGTCACGTAACGTTGGGTGAGTTGAGGATGGTATGGTTAGGTTAACTTTGACTTTCGTACTATAGACTATTTTGTGGTGGATTCCTGTGATCGGCTGTGCTCTACTGTCTTCTGCTTGGCTTTGGGGCGCAGGTAGATGTGGGTACGTTACGTTATGCTGTGTTATGCTACGTTCCGTTACGTTAGGTTAGGTCGGTTACGTTAGGGTATCCTCGACTTTCCGGCCATTCACTGCAATGCGGGTGATTTATGCGCACTGCTGTGCTCTAGTGTACTCTGCCTGTCCCTGTGCAGGTCACTAATAGTTGTCTGGTCATGTCACGTTCATTTTGGTTACGTTTGGGCCTGTCACGTTTGGCTAGGTTATGGTATGCTGCATAGACTCGTGTGCTTTGCACTGCTATCCGGCGGAATTATATGATATACTGTGCTCTACTCTCTTCTGATTGCTCCGGCTAGGCCAGGAGCAGTTGTCGTGGCACGTCATGTTGTGCTATGCTGCGTTTGGTTGGGTTAGATTAGAGTAAGTTTAAGCCAGGGTATCTGCGGCTATTGTGGTATCCACAGCAGTCTGGTGGATTCCTGCACTATACTGTGCTCTAACATATTCTGCTTGGCTCTGGGGAGGCCAGCAGCATTGGTCTCGTCTCGTTAGTTTGAGTTTAGCTACAACTGCTTATGTTACATTTGGTTACGATAGGATAGGCTACTTTGTCCTTTGCGATATACACTGCTATTCGGTGGATTTCTGCGTTCTAATGTGCTATAATATGATATGCTTGGCGTTGGATATGCCAGCAATGTCGGCCTCGTCACGCTACGTTCGGTTTCACTACGTTTGGTTAGGTTCGGTTAGGCCGTGATAGGTCAGCATATGTTAGACTTTTGTGCTATACGCTGCAATGCGTTGGATTTCTGCGCTCTGTTGTGCTGTGGTATACACTTTATAGCTCTGCGCAGGTCATCAGTGGTGGACTCGGCGCGGTGGGTTGAGCTATGCTACGTTCGGTAGTTTTACGTACGGCGGTGTTAGGGTGAGATAGTTTAGACTTTTGTGCTATACACTACTACACACCGATTTCTGCGCTCTACTGCACTCAACTATTTTCTGCTTGGCTCTGGGGAGGCCAGCAGTTGTGGTATTGGCGCGTTAGGTTTAGTTAGGATACGCTTGTATATGATAAGTTTTCTTTATGTTAGGGCAGAATATCTAAGACTTTCTAGCCAGTCACAGCCATTCCGTGGGTTTATGCGCCATACTGCCCTCCATTATTTTCTGCTTGGCTCTGGGGTGGCCAGTAATAGTGGTATGGGCACGTTAGTTTGGGTTATGTTATGTTTCGTCAAGGTAGGTTAAGAGGGCAAGGTTAGGATATCTACGCCTTTTGTGCGATACATTGCAGTGCGATGATTTCTGCGCTGTGCCCTGCCTCAGCATATACTGCTTGGCGCTGTGGAGGCCAGGATGACTTCTCTCGGCTGGTTAGCTTGAGTTAGGCTACGTTTGGTTGTGTTGCGTTTGGTGAGGCTAGGATAGGATAGTTTAGCCTTTTGTGCTGAACACTGCTATCCGCGGATGTCTGCGCTCCACTGTCTTCCAATATTTTGTGCATGGCTCTGGCGAGACCAGCAATAGTAGTCTCGGCACGTTAGGTTTTGTTATGTTACTTTGGTTAGGCTAGGTTATGTCAAGCACGATCTGGCTATCTTTGACTTTCGTGCTGTACACCGCTATTCAATGGTTTTACGCACATTAATGACCTATAGTATGATCTGCTTGGCTATGGGGTCGCCAGTAATTGTGGTATCCTCACGTTGGGTTCAGTTAGGCTACGTAACGTTAGGGCAGGCTTTGAAGTCATTGTTGGGATTTCTTCGACTTTTGTGCCATACACTGCTATTCGGTAGATTTCTGCTCTCTACATTGCTCTACTGTACTCTGCCCGACTCTGGGTAGGCGGGCAATAGTGGTTGCGGAACGTTACTTTCTGTTAGGTAATGTTTGGCTTGGTTAGGTTGGGCTATGTTTGGTTACGATAGATTTGACTTTCGTGCTATACACTGCAATTCGGTGGATTCCTGCGATCTACTGTGATCTAATATCCTCTGCTTTGATCAGGAGAAGCAAGCAATCTTGTTCTCGGCACGTAAGGGAGTGCTAGGCTACGTTCGGTTACGTTATGATAGGGTAGCTTCGGCTATTGTGCAATGCACTGCTATTCTATGGATTTCTTCGCTCTATTCTCCTTTAATGTGTTCTGCTTTTCCTTGGGGAGGACAGTAACAGTGTTTGCGGCACGTTAGTATTAGGTAGGTTACTTTCGGTTACGTAACGCTTGATCAGGTTGGGATAGGAAATCTTCGACTTGTGTGCTATTCTCTGCTATTCAGAGGATTTCTGCGATCCTTGTAGATCTACTATACTCTCCTCTACTCCCGGTACGCCAGCAATAGCGATTGTAGCACGTTGGGTATATCTAGGTTACGATTGGTTATGTTATGTTAGTTTAAGTTTGGTTGGAATCGCTTTGATTTATGTGCCATACACTGCTATTCGGTGGGCCTTCGCGCTCTAGTGTGCTACACTATACTATGCTCGACTCTTCGAAGGCCAGCAATAGTGGTCTCGGCACATTAGGTTTAGTTAGAATAAGTTTGGTTTGGTCAGGTTACGTTGCGTATGGTTAGTATAGCTCTGACTCTTGCGCTACACACTGCTGTTCTTTTGACTTCTGCGCTCTACTGTGCGCTATCACACCCTGCTTGTCTCTGGTGACGCCTGGTGTAATTGTAGAGTCACGTTAGGTTGAGTCATGTTACGCTTGGCTATATTTGGCAGTTATAGCTTCTACTTTTGTGCTATCGCTGCTACTAGATGGATTTCTACGCTCTACTGTGATCTAATATTCTCTTCTCTGCTCTGGGGAGGCCAGAAATTGCGGTTGCGGCGCGTTAGGTTGAGTTAAGTTACGTTTGGTTAGGACAGGTTTCTTTGGGTACGGTTCGGAAACCTTTGACTTTTGTGCTATGCACTGACATTCTATGGTCTTCTTCACTCTACTCACCTCTAATATGCTCTTCTTAGAGACGGGGGCCAGCAACAGCGTTCTAGGCACGTTAGGCTTACTTAGGTAACGTTTGGTTATGTCATGTTTGGTAAGCTTATGCTAGGATAACGTTGAGTTTCGCGCTGTACACTGCAATGCGGTGGATTACTGCGATCCAGCTTCCTCTAGTATTTTCTGTCTGGATCTGGAGGGGCAACAAACAGTGGTATCGGCACGTTAGGTATATCTTTGCTACGTTCGGCTGTTACGTTTGATTATGTTATGATAGCGTAGCTCCGACTGTAGTGCTATGCAATACGATTCTATAGATTTCTGCGCTCTACTCTGCTCTAATATGTCCTGCTCCGCGCTGAGGGGGGCAGATGTAGAGGTCTCGGCACGGTAGCTTTAGTTACTTTACGTTTGGATAGGTCAGATTAGGCCATGTTTGGTTAGGATATATTTGACTCTTGTGCTGTACTTTGCCATTTGGTGGCTTCCTGCGCTCTACTGTACACTACTGTACTCTGGCCTGCTCTGCAGCGGCCAGTAATTATGGTCGCGGCACGACAAGCTTTGTTATGTTACGTTCCGTTACTATACGTTTGGTCCGGTTAGGATAGGATAGCTTCGACATTTGTGTTGTAGACTGCTGTACAGATCGTTTCTGCGCCCTACTGTGCTCTCATATGCTCTGCATGGATGTGGGGAGGCTAGAAAGAGTGGCACGGGCTCGTTAGTGTCAGTTAGGTTACGTTTGGTTTCGTCAGGGTGGACTGTTTGTGGTCAGGATGGCATTGACATATGCGCTATACGCTGTTATTCGGAGGATTCTTGACCTCAACTGTGCACTATTATGCCCGCCTTTGCTCTGGGGAGGCCAGGAAGAGTGGATGCGGCAGGTTCGGATTAAGTTTAGTTACGTTCGGTTAGGTTATGTTAGCATGGATTAAGTTTGTATAGCTTTGCCCTTTCTGCTATGCACTGCCATTCTACTGATTTCTGAGCTCCACTCCTCTTCTAATATGTTCTGCATGGCGATGGGGATGCCAGTAATATTTATTATGCACGGTAGGTTATGTTAGGGTACGTTCGGTTATGTTAAGTTTGGATATGTAAGGATAGGATAGCTCTGACTTTCGCTCTATACACTGCTATTCATTTGATTTCTGCGCTTTGCACTGCTCTAATATTCCCTGCTTGTTTCTGTGGAGTCCAGAAATGATAGTCTCGGCTGCTTGTTTTGAGTTAGGCCACGTTCGGTTAGGTAAGGTTAGGACATGTTACGTTATGATACCTACAACCCGAGTGCTCAACACTGCAACGCGGTGTATTACTGCACTCTACTGTGCTCTAGTTTTTTCCGCTTGGTCCTGTGGAAGCAAGCTATAGCTGTCTCGTCATGTCATGTTGAGTTAGGCTACGTTATGTTATATTACGTTTAGTTAGGTTGGTGTAGGGTAGCTTCGATTTTCGCGCTATTCATTGGTATTCGGTGGATTTCTGCCCTCTACTGTGCTCTAATATTCTCTGCCTGTTTCTGTGGGGGACAGCAACGGTTGTCTCGGCACGATGGTTTCTGCTATGCTGAGTTCGGTTACTTTACGCTTGGTTAGGTTAGTACAGAGCAGCTTAGACTTTAGTGCTACACACTCCTGTACAGATGATTACTGCTCTCTACTGTGCTCTCATATGCTCTGCATGGCTGTGGGGTTGCCAGCAATTGTGGCCTCGGCACATTAGACTAAGTTTGGTTACGTTCGGTCTGGTTAGGGTAGGCTGTGTGTGGTCGGGATGGCATTGACTTTTCTGCTATACGCTGCTATTCGGTGGATTCATGCGCTTAACTCTACTCTAGTATATCCTGCATCGCTATGGGGAGGCCAGCAGTACTGCTCTGGGCACCTTCATCTGAAATATGTTGCGTCTGGTTATGCTACGTTTGGTTAGGTTAGGATACGATTGCTTAGACTTTTGTGCTCTACACTGCCGTTCGGAGCATTTCTGCGCGGTACGTTTATCTACTATATTCTGTTCGACTCTTGTGAGGCCAGCAATGGTGGCAGCATATCGTTAGGTTGAGTTACAATACGTACGGTTACGATAAGTTACGTTGCGTCATTTTAGTGTAGCTTTGGCTCTCCTGTTATAAGCTGTTATTAGGTGGACTTCTCAGCTCTACTGTGCTCTACTGCGCTCTGCTAGAATTTGGGGAGCCCAGCAATAGCGTTTGCGGGACGTTGTTTTGTGTTAAGTTACGTTTGCTTATGTAACGTTACGTTAGGATAGCGGAGAATGGCTTTAACTTTTGTGCTCTACACTGATATTCGCTGTGCTTCCGCGCCTTACGGTACTCTATTATCCTCTGCTTGTCCCTGGGGCACGGCCCGTTACCTTGAGTTAGGCTACGTTCGTTTGTGTTACGTTTGGTTTGGCTAGGATATGGTAGCTGTAACATTTGTGCTACACACCAATATTCGGTGAATTTCTGCTCTCTATGTTGCTCTACTATGCTCTTCTCGTCTATGCGTAGCCAGAAATGGTGGTCTCTTCTCGTTCGTCTGAGTTAGGCTACGTTTGATTGCCATGCGCAGGTTCGGGTTAGATACGGGTAGCTATGACTTTCGCGGTACACACGTCTGTTCGGTGGATGTCTGCGCTCTTCTGTGATCTACTATAATCTGTCCGTCTCTGGGGAGGACAGCAATAGTTGCCGTGGCGCGGTATGTTCAGTTTAGTTACGTTTGGCGGTGTTACGTTTGGATAGGTTAGGAGAGGTTTGCATTCAGTTTTGTGATATACTCTGCCATCCGGTGGACTTTTGCGCTCTACATTGCTCTACTACACTCTGCTCGTCTATGGGGAGGCGTGTGATGCTGGACAAGGCACGCCAGGTGCAAGTTAGGCTACGTTCGGTTTGGTTATGTCAGCTTAAGTTAGCTATGGATAGCTCTGACTTACGTGGTATTCATTGTTCTTCGGTGGGTTTCTGCGCTGTGCGGTGCACTAGTATATTCTTCTGACCATGCTGAGGCCAGCAGTGGTGCTCTCTGCACGTCAGGCTAAGTTTTGTTGCGTTTGGTTATGTAGCGTTTGGATGGGTGACGAGGGGATATCACAGACTCGTGTGCTATACACTGCTATTCAGTAGATTTCTGCGCTCTTCGTTGCGTTCCTATACCCTACTCGACTCTGGGGTTGCCAGCAATGGCGGTCGTGGCACGATAGTTTTAGTTAGGTTGCGCTTGTTATGCTGCATCATGCCATGTTTGGTTAAGATGGCCTTGAATTTAGTGCCATGCACTGCTTTTCGGTGAATCTCGGAGTTCTTCCGTGCACTAATATGTTCCGCTTTGCTCTGGGGAGTCCAGAAGTAGAGGTTTCGGCTCGTTAGGTTCATATTTCTACGTGCGGTTAGGTTAGGTTAGGTATGGTTAGGTTAGGATATCTGTGACTTTTGTGCTATGCATTGCTATCTAGTTGCTTTCCGCGCTCTACTTGGCACTACTGTACTCTGTTCGGCTCAGTGGATGCCAGAAATGGTGATCTGGGCACGTCAGGATGAATTAGGCTACGTTTGGTTTAGTTATGTTCATTTAGGTTAGGTGTGGATAACATTGACTTACGTGGTATGCACCATTGTTCGGTGGACTTCGGCGCTCTACTGTGCTGTACTATATTCTGCTTGGCCCTGGTGTGTCCAGCAATAGTGGTCGCAGCTCGTTGCGTTGAGTTATGCTTCGTTTGGTTAAGCTATGTTGGCACTGGCGCAGTTCGGGTAGCACTGACTTTTCAGATATACACTACTCTTCGCAGGATCTCTGCGCTCTACAGTGCTCTGCAGTACCCTGTCCGGCTCTGGGGAGGCCAGTAACAGTGTCTCGGCACGTTAGTTTGCGTTGCGCTACGTGCGGTTAAGTTTTGTTAGCTTCGGTTATGTTCGGGTAGCTTTGCCTTTCGCGGCATAAAGTGTTGATGCGTGGATTTCTGCGCTCCGCTGTACCCTAGTTTGTGCTGCTTTGCTCAGTCGAGGCCACCTATAGTGGTCTCGGCACGTTAGGTTGTGATATACCACTTTTGGTTATGTTAAGTTTGGTCTGGTTAGGATAGGATAGTTTTGACTTTTATGCTGTGCACCGCTATTCAGCGGATTCATTCTATCTATATTGCAATAATATGCTCTGCTTGGCTCTGGGGATGCCAGCAATAGCATCCTCTGCACGATATGCTTTGTTAGGCTACTTTCGGTTGGGTTAGGTTAGGGCAGGTTAGGTTATGTTTTCTTCCACTTTTGTGTTATACACTGCAATGCGGTGTGTTACTGAGATCCCTTGGGATCTAGCGTATTCTGATTGTCTATGGCGAGGCCATCAGTAAGGCTCTCGGACCGTTAGGTTGAGTTATGCTGTGTTTGGTTACAATATGCTTGGTGTGGTTAGGATTCGATAGCTTACACTTCTGAGCTATGATACAGCGCTCTTCGGTGGATTTCTGCGGTCTACAACGATTTAGTTGCTCTGCTCGACTCCGCGGAGGCCAACAATTCTCGCTGCGGCACGTTAGGTTGTGTTAGGATGCGTTCGTATAGGTTAGGTTACGCTGGGTTAGGTGCGGATGGCTTTGACTTTCGTGTTGTAAACTGTTATTCGGTGGAATTCTGTGCTCTACTGGCTCTACCATACTCTGCTCGAATCTGGGGTGCCCAGCGATAGTGGTCGCGGCACATTATTTCGAGATAAGTTACGTTTGGTTGTGTTACGATTTGCTAGGCTAGGAAACGATGGCCTTAACTTTCGCGCCATACACAGCTTTTCGGGGTACTTCTGCGCTCTACTCTACTATAATATGTTCTGCTTTTCCCTGGAGAATTGAGTTATAGTAGTCTAGGCACGTTCGGTTGGGTTAGGTTACGGTTGTTTATGTTATGTTTGGTTAGTTTAGGTAAAGATAGCTTTCACTTATGTGTTATACACTGCTATTCGGCGGATTGCTGCACTCTACTGTAATCGAATGTTCTCTGCTTTGCTCTGGTGAGGCCAGTAATTCCGTCCCCGGCGCGTTCGGTTGTATTGTGTTATGTTGGATTATGTTACGTTTAGCTTGGTTAGGACGGGATACCTCTGCCCTTTTTCGCTATACACTGCTATTCGGTCGATTTCTGCGATCGACATCGCTCTAGCATGCTCTGGATGACTCCCGGGTTGCCAGCAATTGTAGTCTCGGCACCTCATGTTGAATTATTCTACGTTCGGTTATGTGGGGTTAGAACAGGGTAGGTCCGGATATCTTCAACTTTTGTGATATACACTGCAATGGGGTGTGCTACTGCGCTCTACTGTGCTCTAGTATATTCTGCTTGGATTTGGGGAGGCCGGAAATAAAGGTCTGGGATTGTTAAGTTTATTTATTCTACGTTCGGTTAGGTTAGGATGTGTTTGACTATTGCGTTGTACATTGCTATTTGCTGGCTTCCTGCGCGCTACTTGCATCTACTATACTATGCTCGACTCTGTGGAGGCCAGCAATAGTGGTCTCTGCGCGTTACCCTGAGTTCGGCCACCATCGGTTATGCTACGTCAGTCTGGTTTGAGTTTGTGTAGCTTTGCCTTTTATGGTATAATCTGTTGTCCGGAGTCTTTCTGCGCTCCACTGTGCCCTAGTATTTTCTGCTTGGCTCTGGGGCGGTCAGCAGTAGTGGCGTGTGCACGTAGGCTTGAGATATACAATGGTTGGTTATGTCACGTTTGGCTGCGTTGGTATAGGATAGCTTTGACTTTTACTCTATACACCGCTATTCGCTGGATTTATGCCAGCTATTGTACGCTAGCACATTCTGCTTGCCTCTGGAGGTCCAGCAATAGTGGTCTCGGCACGCTGGAATAAGTTGGTATTGCGTTCGTTTGTATTACGTTTCGATAGGGTACGATAGGATATCTTTGGCTTTTCTGCTTTCCACTGCTGTTCGGTGGATTTCTACGATCTGCGTTGCCCTACCCTACCCTGCTCGAACCTGGGGAGGCCAGTAATAATGGCCTCGACCAATTAGCTTGTGTTAGGCTACGTTTGGTTACGTAACGTTCGTTTGGGTTAAGTTCCGATATATCTGTCTTTCCTGGTATACGCACTTATTAGGTGGATTTCTACGAGCTACTGTGCTCCACTCTATTCTGCTTGGCCCTGTTGAGTCTAGCAATATGGGTCGCAGCACATTACGTTGAGTCAGGCTATGCTTGGTTAGGTCGTATCGCTCGGATAATGTTTGGGTAGCTTACACTTTTCTGATATACCTCTGCTGTACTTTGGATATCTGCGTCGTACTATACAGATATATCTTCTGCATGGCTCTCGGGAGGCCAGCAATCGTGATCGCGGCGCGTAATGTTGCGTTAGGTTACGTTTGGCTATGTTAAGCTGGGTTGGGCTAGCTGGAGATACCTACCACTTTTATGATATACACTGCTACTCGGCGGATTTCAGCGATCTACAGTGCTCTTGAGTGTAATCCTTGGCACTGGGAAGCCCAGCAATAGTGGCCCCGTCTTGTTATATTGAGTTATATTGCGTTCGCTTAGGACATGGTAGGCTGATTGGTTGGGGTATCTTCTATTTTTGTGCTGCGCACTGCAATTTGGTGAATTTCTGCGCTTTACATAGCTCTAATATGCTCTGCTTGGTTCTAAGGTTGCCACCAATGGTAGTCTCGTCACGTTATGTTGAGATATGCTAAGTTTGGTTAAGTTAAGAGAGGATAACTTTGTCTTTTGTGACAAACGCTGCTATTCGGTGAAGTTCTGCACTATACATCGCTCTACTATACTCTGCCCGACCCAGTTGTGGCCAGCAATAGTGCTCGTGACACGATTGGGAGAGTTCGGTTACGTTTGGTTAGGCTAATTTGCGTTAGGTTGGGTCATGATGGCTTTGACTTTTGTGCTATACCCTGCTATTAGGTAGCGCTGTGCGCGCCACTGTGCTCTAGCATATTCTCCTTAGCTCAAGGGTTTCCAGCAATGGTGGTCTCGGTACGTTAGGTTTAGCTATGATACGTTCGGTTTTGTTACGTTTGGTTATTGTAGGATAGGGTAGCCCCGACTTTTGGGCTACACACTGCTATTCGATGGACTTCTGCGCTCTAGTGTGCTCTATTGTGTTCAGCTTGGTTTGGTTACGTTTGTTTATGTTACGTTTGCTTATGTTACGTTTGGATATGTTGGGCTAGGGTCACGTTGACTTCCGCGCTGTAGGCTTCTTTTCGGTGGATTTCTGCTCACCACCGAAATATAATATGCCCTGCTTTGATCTGGCTAGGCCAGAAATGTTGGTCTCCGCGCGTTAGGTTGATTTATGTTTCGTTTCGTTAGGTTAGGCTTGCTTGGGTTTGGTTAGGATAACTTTGACTTCTGTGATATACACGGCTATTCTGAGGATTTCTGCGCTCTACTGTGCTCTAGTATATTCTGCTCGACTCCCGGAAGGCCAGGAATAGTGGCCGCGGCGCCTTATGTTCAGTTGGGCTACGTTAGGTTTGGGTAGGTTTGGGCAGGATAGGTTAGGATGCCCTTGACTCCTGTGTGATACACTGCATTGCGGTGGACTACTGCGATCTACTGTGTTCTAGTATACTCTGCTTGGTTATGAGTAGGCTAGCAATAGTGGTCATGGCACGTAAGGTTGAGTTAAGTTACGTTTGGTTACGTTAGCCTAGGCTATGTTTGGTCGCTTTGACTTTCGTGCTACAGACTGTTACTCGGCGGATTCCTGACTCTACTGTGCTACACTGAAATCTGCTTGGCCCTGGGGAGCCCAGCAATAGCGGTCGCCGCACGTTACGTTGTTGTCTTGTTTCGTATGGATATATTACGATTGGATATATTAAGAGAAGATAGCTTTGTCTTTCGTAATATAGACTGCTATTAGGCGGATTTCTGCACTCTACGGTGCTCTAACCTGCTCAGCTTGGCTCTGGAAAGGCCCGAAACAGAGGTCTCAGGGCTTAATTTTTGGTCAGGTTAATTCGATTATGTTGGGATATGCTAAGTTTGATTAGGAGATCTTTAACTTTTGTGGTGTACAATGGTTTTCGGTGGATTTCTGCGCTCTACTGTGCTCTTGTATGCCCTGCTTGGCTCTGGGAAGGGCAGCGATATCGGTCTCGGCGCTTTAGCTTGAGTCATATTACGTTTGGCTATGTCCTGTTGGTTTGGGTTAGGGTTGGGTAGCTATGACTCTTCTAATATACACTGCGATTCCATGAACTTCTGCGCTCTACTCTCCAGGAATGTGCTCTGCCGGGCTCTGAGGATTGCAGCAATAGCTGTCTCGGCGCTCTTGTATTATTTATGCTACGTTTGGCTATTTTCTGTTGGTTTGTGTTAGATGTGGGTTGCTCCGACCTTTCCGATATACAATGCGATTCTATGAATCTCTGCCTCCTGCTCCCCACTAATTTGATCGACTTTGGCTCTGGGGTGGCAAGAAGAAGGGTTCGCGGCTCGTCAGGTTGAGTTAGGTTACGTTCGGTTGTGTTACGTTTGGTTATGTTAGGAGGGGAATGCTTTGACTTTAGTGACATAGTCTGCAATTAGGTGTATTCCTGCTCAATACATTGCTTTAATATCTTCAGCTTAGCTCAGAGAAGGCCAGCAATAGTGGCGTCGGCATGAAATGATGAGGCATGTTACGTTCGGTTAGGTTTGTTTAGGATAAGTTTGGTCAGGGTGGCCTTAACTTTTGTGCTGTACACTACTATTCCGCGGATTTCTGCGCGCTACTGTGATCCAATATGTCCGGCTTGGATCTCGGGAGGCCAGCAGAGCTGGTGTCGGCACGTAAGGTTGAGTTAGGATATGTCTCGTCTCGTTATGTTTGGATATGTTACGAGGGGACAACTTTGACATAAGTGGTGAAGTCTGCTATTGTGTGGATTTCTACGCCCTACAGAGCCATCATATTTTCATCTTGGCGCTGGGAAAGCCAACAATGGTAGTTTCGGCTCGTTGTGTTAGGTCAGATTATGTTCGGTTAGGTTGGGTTAGGATAGGTTTGATCGGTATAGCTATAACTTTTGTACTGTTCAACTCAGTCCGGTGGATTTCAGCGCACTACTGTAATCTGGTGTGCCCTGCTTGGCTCTGGGAAGGGCAGCAATGTCGGTTTCGGCACGTTAGGCTGAATAATGCTATGTTTGGCTATTTTATGTTGGTTTGGGATAGGTTCGTGTAGCTATGACTTTTCTGATATACACAGCGGTTCAATGGACTTCTGCGCTCTACTATCGGCTAACGTTTTCTGTTTGGCTCTGGGGATGCCTGCATTAAGGTTCGCGGCATATTAGGTTGGGCTAGTTTACGTTTGGTTGTGTTACTATTGGCTACGTTAGGAGAGGATAGCTATGACTCTAGAGCTATAGTCTTCTATTAGGTTGATATCCGCTCCGTACCGTGCTTTAATGTTTTCAGCTTGTCTCTTGGAAGGCCTCTAATAGTGGTCACAGCGCTTAATTTTGGGAGAGGTTAATTCTGTTAGGTTTGGATATGTTAAGTTTGATTAGGAGTGCTTCAACTTTTGCGCTGTACAATGGTATTCGGTGCATATCTGCGATCCACTGTGCTCTAGTATGACCTACTTGGCTCTGGGGAGGGCAACAATAGCGGTCTCGGCACGTCAGGTTGAGGTAGGCTACCTCTGGACATGGGCCATTGGTTTGGGTTAGGCTTGGGTAGCTATGACTCTTCTCATGTACACTGCGATTCCATGGATTCCTGTCTTCTACTGTCCACTAATATGCTCTGCTTGCCTCTACGGTGGCCAGCAATAGTGATCGCGGAGCGCAGGGTTTAGATAGGTTACTCTTCGTTATGTTACGGTTGGTTAGGTTAGTAGAGGATAGTTTTGACCTTAGTGCTATTGTCTGCCCTTAGATGGATGTCTGCGCCATACAGTGCTCAAATGCTTTCAACTTGGCTATGAGAATGTCAGCAATAGTGACCTCAGCACGTTACGCTGGATCCAGATAAGTTCGCTTAGGTTGGGTCAGGCCAAGTCTTGTCAGGATCGTTTCAACTATTCTGATGTACACTGCGATTCTATAGATTTCTGCGTCCTACTCTCCAATAATGTGTTCTGGTTAGCTCCGTGGAGGCCAGCAATAGTGGTCGCGGAATGATAGGTTGTGTGATGTTACGTTTGGTTATGTTAGTATTGGTTAGGTTAGGAGAGGTAGCTTTGACAATAGCCGTATAGTCCGCTATTATGTGAATATCTACGCCCTACAGTGCTGTAATGTCTTGGGCCTGGCTCTGAGAGGGCCAGCAATAATGGCCTCTACACGTTACGATGGGTCATGTTACGATCGGTTGTGCTGCGTCAGGCGAAGTTTGGTCAGGTTAACCTTAACTTCTGTGCTGTACACTCCTACTCGGCGAATTTCTGCCCTCTATAGTGCTCTAGTATGTCCTGCTTGGCTCTGGGAATGGCAGCATTAGCGGTCTCGGCACGTTAGTTTGAGCTTGGCTATGTTCGGTTATGCTCTGTTGGTTTGGGTTCGGTTTGGCTTGCTCCGACTCTTCTAATATACATCGCGATCCTATGGATTTCAGCATACTACCCTCTACTAATGTGTTATACTTTGGCCCTGGGGTGGCCAGCAGTAGTGGTCGCGGCACATTATGTCTAGATTTGCTACGTTTTGTTATTTCACGATTGGTTAAGTTAGGAGAGGGTAGCTTCGACTTTAGCGCTATAAACCTCTATTAGGTGAATTTCTTCGCCATACAGTGCTCTAATGCTTTCAGCTTGGCTCTGCGAAGACCAGCAATAGTGGTCTCTGCGCGTTAATTTGAGTTATGTTGGGTTTGGTCATGTTACGATTGGTTTAGTTAGGAGGCGATAGCTTTGTCTTTAGTGCTGTAGTTTACTATTACTTGGTTCCATGCGCCCTGAAGTCCTATAATATTTTCAGCTTGGCTCTAGTAATGAGAGGAATAGTGATGTCGACACGTTATGTTGAGGCAAGTTATGTTCAGTTTGGTTTGTTCAGGCTTAGTTTGGTCAGGGTAGCTTCAACTTGTGTGCTGTACTCCGATATTCGGTGGACTTCCGCGCTATACTGTGCACTGGTATGTCCTGCTTGGCTCTGTGGAGGGCAGCAATAGCGGTCTCGCCACGATGTGTTGGGGCAGGCTAGGTTTTACTATGTTCTGGTGTCTTGTGTTAGGTTTGGGTAGTTTTGACATTTCTGCCGTCCACTGCGATTCTATGGATTTCTGCGTTCTACCCTATACTAACGTGTTTTGCTCGGCTCTGGGGAGACCAGCAGTGGTGGTCGCGGCACGTTAGGTTGAGCTATGTTACGTTCGGTTACGTTACGGCTGGTTAGTATTGGAGAGGGTAGCTTTGACTTTAGTGCTATATTCAGCTATTAGGTGTATTTCTACGCCCTACAGTGCCATAATATTTTCAGCTTGGCTCTGGCAATGACAGGAATAGTGGTTTCGGCACGTTACGATGAGTCAGGTTACGTTCGGTTACGGTGGGTCAGGCAAAGTTTTGTCAGGGTAGCTTTAATCCTTCTGCTGTACACAGGTATACGACGAATTTCTGCGCTTTACTGTGCTCTAGTGTGTCCTGCTTGACTCTGGGAAGGGTAACTGTAACGGTCTCGGCTCGTTGGATTGTGTTGTGCTGCGTTCGGTTACGTTACGGTTGGTTGTGTTTTGAGAGGAAAGCCATGACTTTAGTGATATTGGCTGGTCTTACGTGGATTTCTGCTGCCGACAGTCCTTTGATATTTTGAGCTTGTCTCTAAGAAGGCCAGTAATTGTGGTCTCGGCGCGTTTGTTTGAGTTAGGTTATGTTTGGTCACGTTACGGCTGGTTAGGTTAGGAAGGTATAGCTTTGTCTGCAGTGATGTAGTCTACTATTAGGTGGATTTCCGCGCACTACAGTGCTCTAATATTTTCTGCTTGGCTGTGGGAAGGCCAGAAATTGCTATCACGGCACGTTATGTTGAGACATGTTACTTTCGGTTAGGTTGTGCTACGCTAAGTTTTGTCAGGGTAGATTTAACTTTTGCGCCGCAAACTGCAATTCGATGGATTTCTGAGATTTACTGTGCTCTAGTATATCCTGCTTGGCTCCGGGGCGGACAGCAATATCGGTCTCGGCACATTAGCTTCAGTTAGGCTATGTTTGGCTACGTTCTGTTGGTTTGGGTTTGGTTTGTGTAGCTTTGACGCTTCTGACATACACTGCGATTCTGTGAATTTCGGCGTTCTGCTCTCCACTAATGAGCACTGCTTGGCTCTGTGGAGGCCAGCGATAGTACTCGCGGCACGTTAGGTTCAGTTATCTTACGTTCGGTTGCGTTACGATAGGATAGGTTAGGGGAGGATAGCTTTGAGTTTAGTGATATAGTCTGCAATTAAGGGGATTTCTGCTCCCTACAGTGCTTTAATATTCTCGGCTTGGCTCTGGGAATGCCAGCAATAGTTGTGTCGGCGTGTAGTGTTGAGTCAGGTTACGTTCGGGGTGGTCGGGTTAGGGCATGTTTGGTTATGGTAGCTGTAAGTTTTGTGCTGCACACTGCTGTTCGGCAGATTTCTACGTTCTACTGTGCTCTAGTATGTTCTGCTTGGCTCCGGGAATGCCAGCAATAGTGGCCTCTGCACGTTATGCTTACTCAGTTTACGTTCGTTTGTGTTGGGTTGGGTAAAGTTTGGACAGGGTAGCTTAATCTTTGGTGCTGCACACTGCTATACGGTTTATTTCTGCCTTCTACTGTTCTCTAGAAAGTCCTGCTTGCCTCCGTGGAGGGCTGCAATAGCTGTTTCGGCACGTTATGTAGAGTTACTCTATGTTCGGTTATGTAACGTTGGTTTATGTTGGGTTTGGATGGCTATGACTCTACCGATGTACACTGCGATTCCATGGATGTCTGCGTTCTACTTGCCACTAATGTGCCCTGCTTGGTTCTCGGAAGGCCAGCAATAGTGATCGCGGCTGGTTATGCTCAGTTATGTTACGTTTGGCTACGTTCCCTTTGGGTAAGTTAGGAGAGGATAGCTTTGACTTTAGTGCCACAGTCCGCTATTAGGTATACTTCTGCGCCCTACAGTGCTCTATTGTTTTCAGTTTGTTCCTCGGAGGGCCAGCAATAGTGGTCCTGGCACGTTACGTGGAGTCATGTTACGTTCGATTAGGCTGGGCAAGGCAAGGTTTGGTCACGATAGCTTTAACTTCTGTGCACTACACTGCTACTCGCTGGATTTCTGCGATCTACTCTGCTCTAGTAGGTCCTGCTTGGCACCGGGGAAGGCAGCAATTTCCTTTTCGGCACGCTAGGTTGAACTAGGCTGTGCTTTGCTTGATTGTGATGGTTATGTTAGGTTCGGGTAGCTATGCCTTTTCAAATATGCACTGCGATTAGATGGGTTTCTGCCTTCTACTCTCCACTAACATGTTCTGCTTGACCCTGGTTAGGCCAGCAATGGTGGTCGCGGCACATTATTTTGAGTTAGGCTGGGGTTGGTCATGTTACGATTGGTTATTTTAGGAGGGCATAGCTTGGTCTATAGTACTGTGGTCTGCTATTAGGTGGATTCCTGCGCCCTTCAGTGCTCTTACGTTTTCAGCTTCGCTCTGGGAAGGCCAGCAATAGTGGTCTCGGCACGTTAGGTTGAGTTATGTGTCGTTTGGTTAGGATCTCCTTGACGCTTTGCGTGAAATTTTGCGCTCCACATTGCTCTACAGTGCTCTCCGCAACTTTGGGGATGCGCGCAATAGCGTTCGCGGCACGTTAGGTTGAGGTAGGTTACGTTTGGTTAGGATAGGTTAGGTAAAGTTCGGTTACGATAGCTCTGTCTTTCGTTCTTTAAACTGTTTTCCATTGGTTTCTGTGATCAACTGTGTTCTACTATTTTCTGCTGGGCAATGGGGAGGTCAGGAGCTGTGGTCGCGGCACGTTATACTGAGTTACGCTACATTCAGTTAGGGTAAATTAGTACAGATTGCGCTAAGATATCTACGGCTTTTATGTTATTCACTGCAACACGGTGGATCCCTGCACTATGCTGTGCTCTAGTACGCTATGCTTGTGTCTGTGGGCGCCAGCAATGGTGGTTTCGTCATGTTACGTTGTCTATGTTACGTCAGACTATGTAACGTTTGGCTACGATAGCATAGGCTACTTTGACTTTTGTGCTATACACTGCTGTTCGGTGGATTTCTACACTCCACAAAGATGTTCTTCGCTCTGCTCGACTTTCGGGAGGCCAGCAAGTGTGGCCGCGGCACGTCAGGCTGTGTTAGGGTACGTACGGTTTGGTTATGTTACGCTGCGTTAGTTTCGGGTACCTTTGACTTTCGTGATATATACTGTTATTAGGCGGAGTTTTGAGCTCTTCTGTACCTCACTATGCTCCAGCTGAATCTGGGGCGTCCAGCAATGGAAAACGATGGCTTTAACTTTTGAGCTATTTACTGCCATTCGGTGCATTTCTGCGCGCTACTGTGCTCTAATAAGTTCTGTTTTGCTTTGGGGATCCTAATAATAGTGGTGTTGGCACGTTATGTTGGGTCAGGTCAAGTTCGGTTACGTCATGTTTGGACAGTTTAGGAAGTCTAGCTTTGACTTTTGTGCTATACACTGCTATTAAGTCCACATCTGCACTCTGCAATGCTCTTCTAGCCTCAACCTGTCTCTGGGGAGGCCAGCAATAGCGGACGTGACACGTTAGGTTGTGTTAGGTTACGTTTGGTTATGATACATTAGGCTAGGTTCGGATATGATGGCTCTGTCTTTTGTGCTATACACTGCCATTCGGTTGATGTCAGCGCTCTACCGTGCTCCAGTATATTCTGCGGTGCCCTGGGGATGCCAGCAATAGTGGTCACGGCACGTTATGTCTAGCTAGGCTACGTTTCGTTTGGTTACGTTGGTTTGGTTTAGGTTAGGATAGCTTTGACTCTCCTGTTGTACCGTGCGGCTATATGGACTCCTGCACCCCACCTTACTCTAATATTTTACGCTCGGATCCGCTGAGGCCGGCGAAAAGTGTCTCGGAACGTTAGGTTGATTTCGGTTACGTTCGGTCAACCTAGGATACGTTATGTTCGGTTAGTGTAGCTTTGTCGTTTGTGTTACACACAGTTATTCGGTGGATATCTGCGTTATACTGTGATCTACTACCTTCTTCTTGGACCTGGGGAGGCCAGCAATGGTGGTCTCGGCACTTCAGGTTGGGTTAGGTTACGTTGTGTTACGTTACGTTTTGGCAATGTTGGGATAGAATAACCTCGGCTACTGTGCTATACACTGCCATACGGCTGATTTCTGCGCTCTACTGTGATCTAATATTTTCTGCTTTGCTTTGGGTAGGCCAGTAATTGTGGTCGCGGCACGTTTGATTGTGTTAGATCATGCTTGGTTTGGTTTCGGTAGGATAAGCTTGGTCAGGCTGGCTTTAACGTTTGTGCTCTCGTTGCTGTTCGGCTGCAGTCTGCGCTCTACTGTGCTGTAGTATATTCTGCTCGGCTATGCGGAGGTCAGCAGTAGTGTTTTCGGTACGTCAGGCAGTGGTATGCTGCGTTTGCTTGTGTTACGCTTGGTTAGATTAGGATGGGATAGCATAGACTTTTCTGCTGTGCACTGTTCCTCGGTGGATTGCTGCGCTCTATATTGCTCTACTAAACTCTTCTCGGCTCTCGCGGTGCTAGCAATAGTGGGCGCGGCACGCTAGGATGAGTTATGCTGCACCTGGCTTGACAAAGTTAGGTTAGGTTTGATCCGGGCAGCTTCGACTATTGCGCTCGACACTGTTATTCGATGGATTTATACTATTTACAGTGATCTACCATGCTCTGCTTGGCGCTGGTGAGGACAGCAGTGGTTGTCTCGGCAAGTTAGGCTCAGTTAGGCTACATTTGCTAAGGGTACGTTTGGTTAGATTAGGATAGCATGGCTCCGACTATTGTGATATACAATGCTTTTCGGTGGATTTCTGCGCCCTTCGTATCTCTACTATACTCTGCTCGACTATGAGGTGGCCAGTAATTATGATGTCGGCCCGTTAGGTTGAGTTAGGCTACGTATGGATGCGCTATGTTGGTTTGGGTTGGGTTTGGATAGATCTGACTTTCGTGGTATACACTGGTATCCGGTGGATTTCTACGCTCTACTCTGCTCTACTATAACCTGCTTGGCCCTTGGGAGCACAGCAATGGTGGTCGCGGCACAGTGTGTTGAGCTATGCTACTTTTGGTTAGTGGTTTGGGTTAAGCTTGGGTCGCTTAGTCCTTTCTAATATGCACTGCGATTCTATGGACTTCAGAGTTCTACTATCCGTTAATATGTATTGCTAGGCACTGGCGAGGCCAGCTGTCGTGGTAGAGGCCCGTTAGTCTGTGTTTTATTGCGTCTGTTAATGCTACGATTGGCTATGTTAGGAGGCGCTAGCTTTGACTTGTCCGCTATACACCGCTACTCGATGGATTTTTGCGCTCTAAGATGATATAATATTTTCTGATTGGGCCTCGGAAGGCCTGAAATGGTGGCCTCGGCACGTTAGTTTGAATTAAGCTACGTCCGGTTATGTTACGTATGGTTACCATAGGATAGGGTAACTCCTACTATTGTGCTATGCACTGCGGTTCAAGTGATTCCTGCGCTCTACCCTGCTCTAATAAGATCTAGTTGGCTCTGGTGAGGCAGCAATAGTGGTCTGGGCACGTCAGGAATTGTTATCTATACACCGCTCTTCGGTGGATTTCTGCGCCCCATATTGCTCTACTATACTCTGCTCGCCTCACGAGGACAGCAACTGTGGTCGGTGCACGTTAGGTTCAGTTATATTACATTTTGTCGTGTTGGGTTTCGCTGGGTTGGGCTGAAATAGCTATAACTTTTGTGCTACACACTGCTATTCAATGAACCACTGCTCTCTACCGTGCGTCATCGCACTGTGCTTGTGTCTGTGAACGCCAGGAATAGTGGTCGCGTCATGTTAGGTAAGGTTACGTTCAATTCCATTAGGCTATGTTTGGCTAGGTTTGGTCGGGATAGCTGTTACTTTTTTGCTGCACTCTGCTATTCGGCGGATTTCGGCGTCCAACATTGCTCTGCTGTACTGTGCTTTGCTCTCGTGTGGCTAGCAACAGCGGTAGCGGCACCCCAGCTTGGGCTCGTTACGTTTGGTTATGTTACGTTTGGCCATGTTAGGACGGGATAGCTTTGGCATTTGTGCTATACACTGCTCTGCGCTGGTTTTCTGTGCACCACATTGCTTTACTATACTGTGCACGACTATCGGGATGCCAGCAATAGTGGACGCGGCACGTTAGGTTAGGTTTGATTACGTTTGGTTAGGTAAGGTTACGATGCGTTAGATCAGTATAGCTTCGACTTTTGTGCTACACATTGTTATTATGAGGACATCTGCGCTCCTCAGTGCCCTATCGCACATTGCTTGTCTCTGTGGACGCCAGGATTAATGCTCTCAGCAGGTTAAGTTGAATTACGTTACGTTTCGTCAGGTTAGGTTTGGGCATCTCTGTCTTTTCCACCGTACACTGCGATTCTATGGATTTCTGCGCTGTACTCTCCTCTAATATGTTCTGCTAGGCTCTGGGGAGGTCAGCAATAGTGGTGGTAGTACGTTAGGTAGAGTTTGGTTGCTTCTGGCAATTTTACGATAGGTTATGTTGGGACAGGATAGCTATGAGTTTTGCGCTTTACGCTGCGACGCGGAGGATTTCTGCGCTCTACATTACGCTACTGTACTCTGCACAACTCTCGGGATGCGAGCAATAGTGGTCGTGCCACGTTACATTTAGTTAGGTTGCGATTGGTCAGGTTAGTGTAGGTTATGTTTGGTAAGTGTAGCTATGACTTTCGTGCTATACACAGTTATTCAGTGGATTCCTGCCCTCCATTGTGGAATACTATAACCTGCTAGACCCTGGGGACGCCAGCAATCGTGGTCGCGACTCGTTACGTTGAGCTTGTCTGCGTTAGGGTAGGTATCGTCAGTTTGGGATTGGCTTGAATGTCTTTGACTTTTCTGCTCTACACTGCAGTTCTATGGACTTCTGCGCCCTACTGTCATCTAATTTGTTCTGCTCGGCTCTGTGGAGTCCAGAAATAGTGGTGGTGGCCCGTTTGTTTGAGGTTGGTTGCGTTTGGATGTGTTACGATTGGTTAGTTTAGGATTGGGTACATGTGACTTCTGTGTTACATAATACATTTCGGTGGATTTCTCCGATCTCCTGTGCTCTAATATGCCCTGCTTTGCTCCGGGGAGGCCGGAAATGGTGGCCGCGACATGTTATGCTTAATCGGGATACGTTTCTTTAGTCCATGTTATCATGGGTAAGGTCAGGATAGCTTCGCTTTTTCTGATATACACTGCGATTCCATGGATATATGCGCCCTACTCTAATCTAGTATGTACTGCACGCCCATGGAGAGGTCAGCAATAGTGGTCGCGCCACGTTAGGTTGAGCTATACCACGTTTGGCTGGCTTAGACTTGGTCAGGTTAGAAGAGGATATCTACGACTCTTGCGATGTTTACTGCTCTTCTGTGGATATCTCCGCTCTACTGTGGTGTAATATGCTCTGCCTTGCTCTGTGCAGCACAGAAATTGTGGCCGCGGCATGTAAGGTTGTGTTAGGCTACGTTTGGTTAGTTTACGTTAGCCTGGGTAAGGTGTGGATAGCTTTGATTTTTCTGCTACACAGCGATTCTATGGACATCAGCACTGTACTGAGCGCTACCACAACCTGCTTGTGCCTGGGGACGCCAGGAATAGTGGTCGCGTCAAGTTAGGTGGTGTTAACCTACGCTTTGCTATATTTTGTTATTCCGGCTTAGGCTTGGGTAGCTTTGTCTTTCGTTATATACACTGCTATTCGGTGGAATCCTGCGCTCTGCTGTGTTCTACTATGCCCTGCTCGAATCTGGGGAGGTCAGCATTAGTGGTCGTGGTAAGATAGGCTCTGTTAGGCTACGTTTGGTAATGTTGAAGTTGGTCAGGTTAGGACAAGATAGCTTTGAGTTTTGTGCTATACACTGATACTCGGTGGATTTCTGCGTTCTACACTGCTCTACGATACTCTGCTCGACATTCGGAATGCGAGCAATAGTGGTCGTGGCACGATAGGTTGGGATAGATTATGTTTGGCTACATTAGCCTAGTCTATGTTCGGTCAGGTTGGCTATGACTTTCGTGCTATACACAGCTATTCGGTGGATTCCTGCCCTCCGCTGTGCTCTACTATTCTCTTATCGACTCTGGGGATGCCAGCAATAGTTGCCGCAGCAGGTTAGGTTGCGTTATTTTACGCTTGAGTGAGTTACGATTGGTTAGGTTAGAAGAGGTTAGCCTTGACCTTTGTACTTTACACTGCTATTCGGTGGACACCGGCGCTCCGCTGTGATCAGATGTGTTCTGCTTGACTCTGCGAAAGACATCAATACTTGTCTTGGCACGTTATGCTGTGCTAGGCAGCGTTTGGCTTCGTTAGGTTAGGTCAGGTTTGGTTAGGATATCTATGACTCTTGTGTTATACACTGGAATGCCGCAGATGTCTGTGATATACTGTGCTGTAGTATATTCTGCTTGGCCCTCGGGAGGTCAGCAATGGTGGCGTAGGTCCGATGGGTGGAGTTATGTTACGTTTGGTTATGCAATGTTTGGTTTGTTTAGGCCAGGACACCATTGACTTTTGTGCTTTATACTGCTGCTCGTTGGATTTCCGCGCTCTACTCTGATCTAGTGTGCTCTGCTTTGAGCTGAGGTGGCCAGAAACAGTGCCCGCGGCGCGTTAGATGGAGTTAGGTTACGTACTGTTATGTAGGGTTTGCTTGGGTTAAGACAGGATATCTTTGACTTTTGCGCTGTACACTGAAATGCGGTAGATTTCTGCGCTCTGCTGTGCTCTAATAGGTTGTGCTTGGCTCTGGGGAGGCCAGTCCTAGCGGTCTCGACATTAAGGTTGAGATACGCTACGCTTGTTTATGTTATGTTGGCCATGGTTTGGTTTGGACAGCTTCAACTTTTCTGCTGTACACTACGATTCTGTGGATGTCTGGGGTCTACTCCACGCTATTATGTTCTGCTTCGATCTTTGTAGGCCAGCTATACTGGTAGCGGCACGTTAGGTTCAGTTAGATTACGTCTAGTCGTGTTGGGTTATTTTGGGTTATCTTAGGATGGCTTAGACTATTGTGCTCATCACAGCTATGCTATGTACTCCTGGGCTCTACCGAGCTCTACCATATTCTGCTTGCCTCCGGGGACGCCAGCAATTGTGATCGCGGAACGTTAGGCTTTGTTATGTTACGTTCGGCTAGGTCAGGTTAGTCTAGGTCTGGTCAGGTTATCCTTGACTTTTGTGATACACACTGGTCTTCGGTGGAGTTCTACGATCTACACTGCTCTACCATATTCTGCTAGATCCATGGGCGGCCAGTAATAGTGGTCTCGTCAGTTTAGGTTGAGTTACGTTACGATTGGTCAGGTTAGCAGGGGATAGCTACCTCTGTTGCGCTATACAATGCTATTCCGCGGATTACCGCACTTTACTGTGCCCTAATATGTGCAGCTTGGCTCTGGGAGTGCCAGCAATTGTGGTATCGGCACGTTTCGTTGAGATAGCATACGCTTGGTTGGGTTAGATTAGGTCAGGTTAGGTCAGGGTATCTTTGACTTTTGTGCTATACACTGCTGCTCGGTGGACTTCTGCCATCTACGGTGACCTAATACGTTCTACCTTGCTCTGGAGGGGCCAGAAATAGTGGCCTAGGCACGTTAGGTACATTTAGTCTACTCTCGGTTGGGCTATGTTAGTCAGTGTTAGGATTGCATAGCTTTGACTTCTGTGCTATACACTGTCGTTCCTTGGATTTCTGCGCTCTGCTGCTGTCTAGTGTAATCTACTTGGCTCTTGGGAATCCAGCGATAGTGGTCTCGGCACGTTATGCTGAGGTAGGCTGCATTCGGTTGGGTCAGGCTAGGTGGGTTTGGCTAGGATATCTCCGACTCTTGTGCTATACGCTGCAACGCCGCGGATTTCTGTGGTTTACAGGGCTGTAGTATATTCTCCTTGGCTCTGGGGGGTCAGCAATAGTGGTCCAGGCACGCTAGGTTCATATAGGCCACGTTTGGTCATGTTATGAGAGCTACGGTTATGTTTGAACTGCTTAAACTTTTTGGCTATTTATTCCGATTCCGTGGATTTCTTCCCTCTACTCTCCTCTAATATGTTCCGCTTGACTCTCGGGAGGCCATCAGTAGTGGTCGCGTCACGTTTTGTTGAGTTAGGCTCCGTTTGGTTATGTTACGATTGGTTTGCTAAGGGGGACAAGCTTTGACTTTTGTGCTCTACAATGCTATTCTGCGGATTTCCGCACTCTACTGTGATCTAATATTCTCTGCTTGTTCCTGTGGAGGCCAGCAATGGTGCTCTCGACGCGTTAGGTTTACTTAGGCTACGTTTGGTTGGGCAATGTTAGTTTGGGCTAGGCTTTCGTCGCTTTGACTTTCGCGGTATACACTTCTTTTCGGTGGAGTTTTGCTCTCTACTGTGATCTGGTATGTTTTGCTTAGCACTGCGGTGGCCGGCAATACTGGTCTCGTCTCGTTAGGTTTAATCAGCCTACGTTTGGTTTGGTTGGGTTAGGTCAGGTGTAGTTAGGATATCATTGAAATTTGTGCTATTCGCTGCTCTTTATCGCCTTTCAGGACTCTACATTGCTCTACTATACACTGCTCGACCCTTGGGGGGGGGGGGAGTTATGTAGAGTTACTCTATGTTCGGTTATGTAACGTTGGTTTATGTTGGGTTTGGATGGCTATGACTCTACCGATGTACACTGCGATTCCATGGATGTCTGCGTTCTACTTGCCACTAATGTGCCCTGCTTGGTTCTCGGAAGGCCAGCAATAGTGATCGCGGCTGGTTATGCTCAGTTATGTTACGTTTGGCTACGTTCCCTTTGGGTAAGTTAGGAGAGGATAGCTTTGACTTTAGTGCCACAGTCCGCTATTAGGTATACTTCTGCGCCCTACAGTGCTCTATTGTTTTCAGTTTGTTCCTCGGAGGGCCAGCAATAGTGGTCCTGGCACGTTACGTGGAGTCATGTTACGTTCGATTAGGCTGGGCAAGGCAAGGTTTGGTCACGATAGCTTTAACTTCTGTGCACTACACTGCTACTCGCTGGATTTCTGCGATCTACTCTGCTCTAGTAGGTCCTGCTTGGCACCGGGGAAGGCAGCAATTTCCTTTTCGGCACGCTAGGTTGAACTAGGCTGTGCTTTGCTTGATTGTGATGGTTATGTTAGGTTCGGGTAGCTATGCCTTTTCAAATATGCACTGCGATTAGATGGGTTTCTGCCTTCTACTCTCCACTAACATGTTCTGCTTGACCCTGGTTAGGCCAGCAATGGTGGTCGCGGCACATTATTTTGAGTTAGGCTGGGGTTGGTCATGTTACGATTGGTTATTTTAGGAGGGCATAGCTTGGTCTATAGTACTGTGGTCTGCTATTAGGTGGATTCCTGCGCCCTTCAGTGCTCTTACGTTTTCAGCTTCGCTCTGGGAAGGCCAGCAATAGTGGTCTCGGCACGTTAGGTTGAGTTATGTGTCGTTTGGTTAGGATCTCCTTGACGCTTTGCGTGAAATTTTGCGCTCCACATTGCTCTACAGTGCTCTCCGCAACTTTGGGGATGCGCGCAATAGCGTTCGCGGCACGTTAGGTTGAGGTAGGTTACGTTTGGTTAGGATAGGTTAGGTAAAGTTCGGTTACGATAGCTCTGTCTTTCGTTCTTTAAACTGTTTTCCATTGGTTTCTGTGATCAACTGTGTTCTACTATTTTCTGCTGGGCAATGGGGAGGTCAGGAGCTGTGGTCGCGGCACGTTATACTGAGTTACGCTACATTCAGTTAGGGTAAATTAGTACAGATTGCGCTAAGATATCTACGGCTTTTATGTTATTCACTGCAACACGGTGGATCCCTGCACTATGCTGTGCTCTAGTACGCTATGCTTGTGTCTGTGGGCGCCAGCAATGGTGGTTTCGTCATGTTACGTTGTCTATGTTACGTCAGACTATGTAACGTTTGGCTACGATAGCATAGGCTACTTTGACTTTTGTGCTATACACTGCTGTTCGGTGGATTTCTACACTCCACAAAGATGTTCTTCGCTCTGCTCGACTTTCGGGAGGCCAGCAAGTGTGGCCGCGGCACGTCAGGCTGTGTTAGGGTACGTACGGTTTGGTTATGTTACGCTGCGTTAGTTTCGGGTACCTTTGACTTTCGTGATATATACTGTTATTAGGCGGAGTTTTGAGCTCTTCTGTACCTCACTATGCTCCAGCTGAATCTGGGGCGTCCAGCAATGGAAAACGATGGCTTTAACTTTTGAGCTATTTACTGCCATTCGGTGCATTTCTGCGCTCTACTGTGCTCTAATAAGTTCTGCTTTGCTTTGGGGATCCTAATAATAGTGGTGTTGGCACGTTATGTTGGGTCAGGTCAAGTTCGGTTACGTCATGTTTGGACAGTTTAGGAAGTCTAGCTTTGACTTTTGTGCTATACACTGCTATTAAGTCCACATCTGCACTCTGCAATGCTCTTCTAGCCTCAACCTGTCTCTGGGGAGGCCAGCAATAGCGGACGTGACACGTTAGGTTGTGTTAGGTTACGTTTGGTTATGATACATTAGGCTAGGTTCGGATATGATGGCTCTGTCTTTTGTGCTATACACTGCCATTCGGTTGATGTCAGCGCTCTACCGTGCTCTAGTATATTCTGCGGTGCCCTGGGGATGCCAGCAATAGTGGTCACGGCACGTTATGTCTAGCTAGGCTACGTTTCGTTTGGTTACGTTGGTTTGGTTTAGGTTAGGATAGCTTTGACTCTCCTGTTGTACCGTGCGGCTATATGGACTCCTGCACCCCACCTTACTCTAATATTTTACGCTCGGATCCGCTGAGGCCGGCGAAAAGTGTCTCGGAACGTTAGGTTGATTTCGGTTACGTTCGGTCAACCTAGGATACGTTATGTTCGGTTAGTGTAGCTTTGTCGTTTGTGTTACACACAGTTATTCGGTGGATATCTGCGTTATACTGTGATCTACTACCTTCTTCTTGGACCTGGGGAGGCCAGCAATGGTGGTCTCGGCACTTCAGGTTGGGTTAGGTTACGTTGTGTTACGTTACGTTTTGGCAATGTTGGGATAGAATAACCTCGGCTACTGTGCTATACACTGCCATACGGCTGATTTCTGCGCTCTACTGTGATCTAATATTTTCTGCTTTGCTTTGGGTAGGCCAGTAATTGTGGTCGCGGCACGTTTGATTGTGTTAGATCATGCTTGGTTTGGTTTCGGTAGGATAAGCTTGGTTAGGCTGGCTTTAACGTTTGTGCTCTCGTTGCTGTTCGGCTGCAGTCTGCGCTCTACTGTGCTGTAGTATATTCTGCTCGGCTATGCGGAGGTCAGCAGTAGTGTTTTCGGTACGTCAGGCAGTGGTATGCTGCGTTTGCTTGTGTTACGCTTGGTTAGATTAGGATGGGATAGCATAGACTTTTCTGCTGTGCACTGTTCCTCGGTGGATTGCTGCGCTCTATATTGCTCTACTAAACTCTTCTCGGCTCTCGCGGTGCTAGCAATAGTGGGCGCGGCACGCTAGGATGAGTTATGCTGCACCTGGCTTGACAAAGTTAGGTTAGGTTTGATCCGGGCAGCTTCGACTATTGCGCTCGACACTGTTATTCGATGGATTTATACTATTTACAGTGATCTACCATGCTCTGCTTGGCGCTGGTGAGGACAGCAGTGGTTGTCTCGGCAAGTTAGGCTCAGTTAGGCTACATTTGCTAAGGGTACGTTTGGTTAGATTAGGATAGCATGGCTCCGACTATTGTGATATACAATGCTTTTCGGTGGATTTCTGCGCCCTTCGTATCTCTACTATACTCTGCTCGACTATGAGGTGGCCAGTAATTATGATGTCGGCCCGTTAGGTTGAGTTAGGCTACGTATGGATGCGCTATGTTGGTTTGGGTTGGGTTTGGATAGATCTGACTTTCGTGGTATACACTGGTATCCGGTGGATTTCTACGCTCTACTCTGCTCTACTATAACCTGCTTGGCCCTTGGGAGCACAGCAATGGTGGTCGCGGCACAGTGTGTTGAGCTATGCTACTTTTGGTTAGTGGTTTGGGTTAAGCTTGGGTCGCTTAGTCCTTTCTAATATGCACTGCGATTCTATGGACTTCAGAGTTCTACTATCCGTTAATATGTATTGCTAGGCACTGGCGAGGCCAGCTGTCGTGGTAGAGGCCCGTTAGTCTGTGTTTTATTGCGTCTGTTAATGCTACGATTGGCTATGTTAGGAGGCGCTAGCTTTGACTTGTCCGCTATACACCGCTACTCGATGGATTTTTGCGCTCTAAGATGATATAATATTTTCTGATTGGGCCTCGGAAGGCCTGAAATGGTGGCCTCGGCACGTTAGTTTGAATTAAGCTACGTCCGGTTATGTTACGTATGGTTACCATAGGATAGGGTAACTCCTACTATTGTGCTATGCACTGCGGTTCAAGTGATTCCTGCGCTCTACCCTGCTCTAATAAGATCTAGTTGGCTCTGGTGAGGCAGCAATAGTGGTCTGGGCACGTCAGGAATTGTTATCTATACACCGCTCTTCGGTGGATTTCTGCGCCCCATATTGCTCTACTATACTCTGCTCGCCTCACGAGGACAGCAACTGTGGTCGGTGCACGTTAGGTTCAGTTATATTACATTTTGTCGTGTTGGGTTTCGCTGGGTTGGGCTGAAATAGCTATAACTTTTGTGCTACACACTGCTATTCAATGAACCACTGCTCTCTACCGTGCGTCATCGCACTGTGCTTGTGTCTGTGAACGCCAGGAATAGTGGTCGCGTCATGTTAGGTAAGGTTACGTTCAATTCCATTAGGCTATGTTTGGCTAGGTTTGGTCGGGATAGCTGTTACTTTTTTGCTGCACTCTGCTATTCGGCGGATTTCGGCGTCCAACATTGCTCTGCTGTACTGTGCTTTGCTCTCGTGTGGCTAGCAACAGCGGTAGCGGCACCCCAGCTTGGGCTCGTTACGTTTGGTTATGTTACGTTTGGCCATGTTAGGACGGGATAGCTTTGGCATTTGTGCTATACACTGCTCTGCGCTGGTTTTCTGTGCACCACATTGCTTTACTATACTGTGCACGACTATCGGGATGCCAGCAATAGTGGACGCGGCACGTTAGGTTAGGTTTGATTACGTTTGGTTAGGTAAGGTTACGATGCGTTAGATCAGTATAGCTTCGACTTTTGTGCTACACATTGTTATTATGAGGACATCTGCGCTCCTCAGTGCCCTATCGCACATTGCTTGTCTCTGTGGACGCCAGGATTAATGCTCTCAGCAGGTTAAGTTGAATTACGTTACGTTTCGTCAGGTTAGGTTTGGGCATCTCTGTCTTTTCCACCGTACACTGCGATTCTATGGATTTCTGCGCTGTACTCTCCTCTAATATGTTCTGCTAGGCTCTGGGGAGGTCAGCAATAGTGGTGGTAGTACGTTAGGTAGAGTTTGGTTGCTTCTGGCAATTTTACGATAGGTTATGTTGGGACAGGATAGCTATGAGTTTTGCGCTTTACGCTGCGACGCGGAGGATTTCTGCGCTCTACATTACGCTACTGTACTCTGCACAACTCTCGGGATGCGAGCAATAGTGGTCGTGCCACGTTACATTTAGTTAGGTTGCGATTGGTCAGGTTAGTGTAGGTTATGTTTGGTAAGTGTAGCTATGACTTTCGTGCTATACACAGTTATTCAGTGGATTCCTGCCCTCCATTGTGGAATACTATAACCTGCTAGACCCTGGGGACGCCAGCAATCGTGGTCGCGACTCGTTACGTTGAGCTTGTCTGCGTTAGGGTAGGTATCGTCAGTTTGGGATTGGCTTGAATGTCTTTGACTTTTCTGCTCTACACTGCAGTTCTATGGACTTCTGCGCCCTACTGTCATCTAATTTGTTCTGCTCGGCTCTGTGGAGTCCAGAAATAGTGGTGGTGGCCCGTTTGTTTGAGGTTGGTTGCGTTTGGATGTGTTACGATTGGTTAGTTTAGGATTGGGTACATGTGACTTCTGTGTTACATAATACATTTCGGTGGATTTCTCCGATCTCCTGTGCTCTAATATGCCCTGCTTTGCTCCGGGGAGGCCGGAAATGGTGGCCGCGACATGTTATGCTTAATCGGGATACGTTTCTTTAGTCCATGTTATCATGGGTAAGGTCAGGATAGCTTCGCTTTTTCTGATATACACTGCGATTCCATGGATATATGCGCCCTACTCTAATCTAGTATGTACTGCACGCCCATGGAGAGGTCAGCAATAGTGGTCGCGCCACGTTAGGTTGAGCTATACCACGTTTGGCTGGCTTAGACTTGGTCAGGTTAGAAGAGGATATCTACGACTCTTGCGATGTTTACTGCTCTTCTGTGGATATCTCCGCTCTACTGTGGTGTAATATGCTCTGCCTTGCTCTGTGCAGCACAGAAATTGTGGTCGCGGCATGTAGGGTTGTGTTAGGCTACGTTTGGTTAGTTTACGTTAGCCTGGGTAAGGTGTGGATAGCTTTGATTTTTCTGCTACACAGCGATTCTATGGACATCAGCACTGTACTGAGCGCTACCACAACCTGCTTGTGCCTGGGGACGCCAGGAATAGTGGTCGCGTCAAGTTAGGTGGTGTTAACCTACGCTTTGCTATATTTTGTTATTCCGGCTTAGGCTTGGGTAGCTTTGTCTTTCGTTATATACACTGCTATTCGGTGGAATCCTGCGCTCTGCTGTGTTCTACTATGCCCTGCTCGAATCTGGGGAGGTCAGCATTAGTGGTCGTGGTAAGATAGGCTCTGTTAGGCTACGTTTGGTAATGTTGAAGTTGGTCAGGTTAGGACAAGATAGCTTTGAGTTTTGTGCTATACACTGATACTCGGTGGATTTCTGCGTTCTACACTGCTCTACGATACTCTGCTCGACATTCGGAATGCGAGCAATAGTGGTCGTGGCACGATAGGTTGGGATAGATTATGTTTGGCTACATTAGCCTAGTCTATGTTCGGTCAGGTTGGCTATGACTTTCGTGCTATACACAGCTATTCGGTGGATTCCTGCCCTCCGCTGTGCTCTACTATTCTCTTATCGACTCTGGGGATGCCAGCAATAGTTGCCGCAGCAGGTTAGGTTGCGTTATTTTACGCTTGAGTGAGTTACGATTGGTTAGGTTAGAAGAGGTTAGCCTTGACCTTTGTACTTTACACTGCTATTCGGTGGACACCGGCGCTCCGCTGTGATCAGATGTGTTCTGCTTGACTCTGCGAAAGACATCAATACTTGTCTTGGCACGTTATGCTGTGCTAGGCAGCGTTTGGCTTCGTTAGGTTAGGTCAGGTTTGGTTAGGATATCTATGACTCTTGTGTTATACACTGGAATGCCGCAGATGTCTGTGATATACTGTGCTGTAGTATATTCTGCTTGGCCCTCGGGAGGTCAGCAATGGTGGCGTAGGTCCGATGGGTGGAGTTATGTTACGTTTGGTTATGCAATGTTTGGTTTGTTTAGGCCAGGACACCATTGACTTTTGTGCTTTATACTGCTGCTCGTTGGATTTCCGCGCTCTACTCTGATCTAGTGTGCTCTGCTTTGAGCTGAGGTGGCCAGAAACAGTGCCCGCGGCGCGTTAGATGGAGTTAGGTTACGTACTGTTATGTAGGGTTTGCTTGGGTTAAGACAGGATATCTTTGACTTTTGCGCTGTACACTGAAATGCGGTAGATTTCTGCGCTCTGCTGTGCTCTAATAGGTTGTGCTTGGCTCTGGGGAGGCCAGTCCTAGCGGTCTCGACATTAAGGTTGAGATACGCTACGCTTGTTTATGTTATGTTGGCCATGGTTTGGTTTGGACAGCTTCAACTTTTCTGCTGTACACTACGATTCTGTGGATGTCTGGGGTCTACTCCACGCTATTATGTTCTGCTTCGATCTTTGTAGGCCAGCTATACTGGTAGCGGCACGTTAGGTTCAGTTAGATTACGTCTAGTCGTGTTGGGTTATTTTGGGTTATCTTAGGATGGCTTAGACTATTGTGCTCATCACAGCTATGCTATGTACTCCTGGGCTCTACCGAGCTCTACCATATTCTGCTTGCCTCCGGGGACGCCAGCAATTGTGATCGCGGAACGTTAGGCTTTGTTATGTTACGTTCGGCTAGGTCAGGTTAGTCTAGGTCTGGTCAGGTTATCCTTGACTTTTGTGATACACACTGGTCTTCGGTGGAGTTCTACGATCTACACTGCTCTACCATATTCTGCTAGATCCATGGGCGGCCAGTAATAGTGGTCTCGTCAGTTTAGGTTGAGTTACGTTACGATTGGTCAGGTTAGCAGGGGATAGCTACCTCTGTTGCGCTATACAATGCTATTCCGCGGATTACCGCACTTTACTGTGCCCTAATATGTGCAGCTTGGCTCTGGGAGTGCCAGCAATTGTGGTATCGGCACGTTTCGTTGAGATAGCATACGCTTGGTTGGGTTAGATTAGGTCAGGTTAGGTCAGGGTATCTTTGACTTTTGTGCTATACACTGCTGCTCGGTGGACTTCTGCCATCTACGGTGACCTAATACGTTCTACCTTGCTCTGGAGGGGCCAGAAATAGTGGCCTAGGCACGTTAGGTACATTTAGTCTACTCTCGGTTGGGCTATGTTAGTCAGTGTTAGGATTGCATAGCTTTGACTTCTGTGCTATACACTGTCGTTCCTTGGATTTCTGCGCTCTGCTGCTGTCTAGTGTAATCTACTTGGCTCTTGGGAATCCAGCGATAGTGGTCTCGGCACGTTATGCTGAGGTAGGCTGCATTCGGTTGGGTCAGGCTAGGTGGGTTTGGCTAGGATATCTCCGACTCTTGTGCTATACGCTGCAACGCCGCGGATTTCTGTGGTTTACAGGGCTGTAGTATATTCTCCTTGGCTCTGGGGGGTCAGCAATAGTGGTCCAGGCACGCTAGGTTCATATAGGCCACGTTTGGTCATGTTATGAGAGCTACGGTTATGTTTGAACTGCTTAAACTTTTTGGCTATTTATTCCGATTCCGTGGATTTCTTCCCTCTACTCTCCTCTAATATGTTCCGCTTGACTCTCGGGAGGCCATCAGTAGTGGTCGCGTCACGTTTTGTTGAGTTAGGCTCCGTTTGGTTATGTTACGATTGGTTTGCTAAGGGGGACAAGCTTTGACTTTTGTGCTCTACAATGCTATTCTGCGGATTTCCGCACTCTACTGTGATCTAATATTCTCTGCTTGTTCCTGTGGAGGCCAGCAATGGTGCTCTCGACGCGTTAGGTTTACTTAGGCTACGTTTGGTTGGGCAATGTTAGTTTGGGCTAGGCTTTCGTCGCTTTGACTTTCGCGGTATACACTTCTTTTCGGTGGAGTTTTGCTCTCTACTGTGATCTGGTATGTTTTGCTTAGCACTGCGGTGGCCGGCAATACTGGTCTCGTCTCGTTAGGTTTAATCAGCCTACGTTTGGTTTGGTTGGGTTAGGTCAGGTGTAGTTAGGATATCATTGAAATTTGTGCTATTCGCTGCTCTTTATCGCCTTTCAGGACTCTACATTGCTCTACTATACACTGCTCGACCCTTGGGGGGGGGGGGCGAGCAATAATGGTTCTGAAGCATCAGGCTGTGTTAGGTTTCGTTCGGTTTGGTTATGGTAGGTTAATTTAGGTAGGGATACATTAGGCTTTCGTACTGGACACTGTTCTTTCGAGAGTTTCTGCGAACAACTCTGCCTTAATGTATTCTGCTTGGATCCGAGGAGGCCAGGAGCAGTAGTCTCTGCACGTTATGTTGAGCTATGCTACTTAAGGTTAGGTTGAGTTAGGTCAGGTTATGCTAGTTATGTACGGCTATTGTGCTAATAACTTTAATGCGGTGGAATTCTGCGCCCTACTATGCTCCAGTACATTCTGCTCGTCTCTGTCGAGACCAGCAATAGCGGTTTCGCAATGTTTGGTTCAGTTAGACTACGTTTGTGTATGTCACGTTCGGCTGGGTTAGGATATGCTACTTCGGCTTTTGTGCTATACACTGCTTTTCGGCAGATTTCTGTGATATACTGTACTCTACTACAGTCTGCTTTGCTCTGGGAAAGCCAGGAGCAGTGGTCGCGGCACGTCATTTTGGGTTATGCTGCGTCCGGTTAGGTTAGATTAGGCCAGGTTAGACTAGGATGTCTACAGCTTTTGTGCTATACACTGCTACTCATTTGATTTCTGCGCTCTACATTTTCCTACTATATTCTGCTCGACTCTGGGGAGGCGATCAATACCGGACGCGGCACGATAGGATGAGTTAGGTCACGTTTGGTTAGACTAGGTTAGGCCACGTTTGGGTTGGATAGCTTTGACTTTTGTGCAATACACGTATATTCGGTGCATTTTTGTGCTCTACTGTACTGTACTATATTCTGAATGGCCCTGGGGAAGCCAGCAATGGTCGCGCCTCTTTATGTTATGCTGCGCTACGTCCGATTATGTTATGTTATCATATGATTGATTACGGTGGCTTCGGCTTTCGTGCTACACACTGTTTGACAGCGGCTTCCTGTGAACTACGGTGCTCTGCTGTATTCTGCATGGCTCTATGGAGTCCGGCAGCAGTGTTCGCGGCACGCTCCGTTGTGTTACGCTACGTTTAGTTAGGTTAGGTTAGGTTAGGTTATGTTAGGATATCCTCCACTTTGTGCTATTGACTGCAATGAGGAGGATGTTTGCGATCTGCTATCCTCTACTGCGCTCTACATGTTTCAGTGGATGTCAGCAATGGCTGTCTCGTCATGGTAGGTTTAGTTAGGTTACATTTCGATATGTTACGATTGGCTGGGTTGGGAGAGGCTACTTTGACCTTCGTGCCTCACACTGCTATTCCTTTGGTTCATGTGGTCTACTGTGCTCTACTGCACTCTGCTTGGCTCAGGGGAGGCTAGGAGCAGTGGCCGCGGCACGTCATGTTGAGTTATGCTACGGTCGGTTAGGTTACGTTATGTCGGGTTAGGTGATGCTATCTACGGCCTTTGCGCTATTCGCTGAAATGGGTTGGATCTCTGCGCTCTACTGTGCCATAGTACATTCTGCTTTTCTCTGTGAGTGTCGGCAATAGTGGCCTCGGTACGTTAGGTTGAAATCGCGGCACGTCATTTTGGGTTATGCTGCGTCCGGTTAGGTTAGATTAGGCCAGGTTAGACTAGGATGTCTACAGCTTTTGTGCTATACACTGCTACTCATTTGATTTCTGCGCTCTACATTTTCCTACTATATTCTGCTCGACTCTGGGGAGGCGATCAATACCGGACGCGGCACGATAGGATGAGTTAGGTCACGTTTGGTTAGACTAGGTTAGGCCACGTTTGGGTTGGATAGCTTTGACTTTTGTGCAATACACGTATATTCGGTGCATTTTTGTGCTCTACTGTACTGTACTATATTCTGAATGGCCCTGGGGAAGCCAGCAATGGTCGCGCCTCTTTATGTTATGCTGCGCTACGTCCGATTATGTTATGTTATCATATGATTGATTACGGTGGCTTCGGCTTTCGTGCTACACACTGTTTGACAGCGGCTTCCTGTGAACTACGGTGCTCTGCTGTATTCTGCATGGCTCTATGGAGTCCGGCAGCAGTGTTCGCGGCACGCTCCGTTGTGTTACGCTACGTTTAGTTAGGTTAGGTTAGGTTAGGTTATGTTAGGATATCCTCCACTTTGTGCTATTGACTGCAATGAGGAGGATGTTTGCGATCTGCTATCCTCTACTGCGCTCTACATGTTTCAGTGGATGTCAGCAATGGCTGTCTCGTCATGGTAGGTTTAGTTAGGTTACATTTCGATATGTTACGATTGGCTGGGTTGGGAGAGGCTACTTTGACCTTCGTGCCTCACACTGCTATTCCTTTGGTTCATGTGGTCTACTGTGCTCTACTGCACTCTGCTTGGCTCAGGGGAGGCTAGGAGCAGTGGCCGCGGCACGTCATGTTGAGTTATGCTACGGTCGGTTAGGTTACGTTATGTCGGGTTAGGTGATGCTATCTACGGCCTTTGCGCTATTCGCTGAAATGGGTTGGATCTCTGCGCTCTACTGTGCCATAGTACATTCTGCTTTTCTCTGTGAGTGTCGGCAATAGTGGCCTCGGTACGTTAGGTTGAACTAAGCCACGTTTGGTTATGTTACGTCTGGTGAGGTTAGCACAAGATAGTTTAGACATCTATGCTATACACTGTTATACCCCGATTTATGCGCTCTACTGCATTCTAATGTTTTCCGCTTGGCTCTGTGGAGGCCAGCAATAGTGGCCGCGGCACGTTACGTTGAGGTATGCTACGTTTGCTTAGGTTTCATGAGCATGGATTAGGTGTGGATAGATTTTAGTTTTGTGCTATACACCGCGATTCTATGGACTTCTGTGCCTTATTGTCCTCTAGTAAGTTCTGCTCGACTCTGGGAGTTCAGCAATAGCGGTAGGAGTACGTTTGGTTGAGTTATATTACGTTCGGTTTTGTTAAGATTGGATATATTCGGGCAAGATAGCTTCGACTTTTGTGCCGTACACTGCTATTCGGTGGACATCAGCGTTCCAATGTGCTCTCGTATTCGCTGCTTGGCTCTACGGAGGACAACAATGACTGTTGCCGCACTTTATCCTGCGCTATGCTACGTTTGGGTAGGTTATGTAGGTTATGCTAGGTTTGGCCAGGATACCCAAGGCTCTTGTGCTGGACGCTGATTTTCGGTGGACTTCTGCGCTCAACGTTGCTCTACCATACTCTGCTCGACACAGGTGTGGCCAGTAAATTGGTTTCGTCGCGTTAGTTTGGGTTGGGCTACGTTTGGCTGGGCTACGTTTGTTTGTGATAAGCTAGGCATGCGTAAAATATCGAGCTGTGCACTGTTATTCGGTGCATTCCTGACGTCTACTGGGCTCTACTCAAAACTGCCTGGCCCCGTGACGGCCAGCAGTAGTGGTCGCGGCACGTTAGGTTGAGATACATTACGTTTGGTTATGTTATGTTACGCAGAATTTGGCTAGGGTAGCTTTGACATTTGTGCTACTCACTGTCATTCAAAGGACTTCTGCGCTCTTCTGTGCGCTATCACACTCTGCTTGTTACTGTGGACGCCAGGAATAGTGCTCTCGGCACGTTAGGTTGAATTATGTTTCGCTTGGTTACGTTAGGTTTGGCCATCTTTGGTCAGGATGGCTTCCAATTTTACGCTATACACTGCAATTCGGAATATTTCAGCGTCCTACATATCTCTGCTGTACTCTGCTTAACCCATGTAATGCCAGCAATATCGGTTGTGGCACGTCAAGTTGGGCTTCGTAACGACCGCTTACCTTACGTATGGTTCGGTTAGGGTGGGACAGCTCTGACTTTTGTGCTCTACACAGCTATTCTGTGGATTTCTGCGCTCTTCTGCGATCTAATATACCCTGCTTTGATCTTGGAATGCCAGAAGCGGTGGCTGTGGCTCGTTAGCTTGGGCAAGTCTATGTTTGGTTAGTTTAGGCTTGTCTGGGTTAGGTTAGGATATCTTTGATTTTCGCGCTATACACTGCCATTCTATGGTCCTCTGCGCTCTACACTCCTCTAAAATGATCTGCTTGACGCTGGGGAGGCCAGCCATAGTGGTATCTGCTCGTTACGTTTTGCTGTTCTACGTTTTGTTAGGTTGGGGTATGTTTGACTTTTGTGCTTTGCACTGCAATGCGGCGGATTTCTGCGCTCTACTGTGCTCTTCAATGTTCTGGCCTGACCTGTGGTAGTCCGCAGTAGTGGTCTATGCACGTTCGGCTTGGACAGGTTACGTATGGTTATGCTTTGTTTGGTTAGGTTAGGCTAGAATTGCTTTGACTTTTGTGCCACACACTGCTATTCGGTGGATTTCGGCGCACCACTGTGATCAAGCATGGTGCGTTTTGCTCTGGTGAGGCCAAAAATTGTGCCCGCGGCGTGTTATGTGGAATTAGGTTAAGTTTGGTTAAGTTAGGTTTGTTTGGGTTAGGAGAGGATATCTGTGACTTTTGTGCTGTACATTAAATTGCGGTAGATTTCTGCGCTCTACTGAGTTCTAGTATATTCTGCTTGGTTCTGAGGGGGGCAGCATTATATGTGACACCAGGGCAAGTGGCGATAGGCTACGTTTGGATAGGTTATGTTTGATATCGTTTGGTCTGTGCAGCTTCGACTTTTCCGCTGTATGCTGCGATTCTATTGATTTATGAGTTCTACTGTCGTGTAATATGTTCTACTTGGCACTGCTGGGTCCAAAATTAGTGGTGCTGGCCCGACAGGTTGTGTTATGTTGCGTTTGTTTAGGTTAGGTCTTGATAGGTTTGGTTAGGATAGCCTTGACTTTTGCGATATACTCTGCTACCCGGTGGAATTATGTGCTGCGCTGTGTTCTAGTATGCTCTGCATTGCACTGGGGAGGCCAGGAATTGTGGTCAGCTCCTTTTAGGTTTAGTCTGACTAGGTTTGGCCCGGTGATGTTACATCTGGTTAAGTTAGGATAATTCCGACTTTTGTGCTATACGCTGCTGTTTGGTGGCTCTCTACTCTGTACTTTGCTCCAGTATATACTGCTTGGCTCTGTGGAGGCCAGCAATGTTGGTTTCGTCGCGTAAGTATGACTTGTATTACGTTTGGTCACGTTACTTCTTGGTTCGGTTAGGGCGGAGTAGATTTGACTTTTCTGCTATACACCACGACTCGGTGGGTTTGTGAGCTCTACTGTGCTCCATTATTCTCAATTTGTCCCTGAGCGCGCCAGATATAGCGATCTCCGCACGATAGGTTTGGATAGGTTGGTTTGGGATGGGTTAGTACAGCTGTTACTTTCCGCTATACACTACGATCCTGTCGATTTCCGCCCTGTAATCTCCTCTAATATGTTCTGCTTGCCACTGGGGATGCCAAAAATAGTGGACTGTGCTCGGTAAGTCCTGTTAGTCTACGTTTGTTTGGGTTACGTTAGGTCTCGTTAGGTTGTGATGCATTTGACTTTTGTGCTCTACGCTGCTATGTGGTGACTCTCTGAGCTCTACTGCGCTCCAGCTTAATGCGCTTGTCTCCGGGGAGGGCCGGAGCAGTGACTTCGGCAAGTTATTTTGAGCTATGCGACGGTTCTCTATGTTAGGCTAGGTCTGGTTAGGTTGTCGTATCTACTACTTTTGTGCTATACACTGCTATTCGGTAGGTTCCTGCGCTCTACATTACACCACTATACCCTGGATGACTATGGTGAAGCGAGCAATGGCTGCTGTGGCACGTTATGTTGTGGTATGTTACGTCTAGTTAGGTTAGGTTAGGCTCTGTTTGGTTATGATGGCCTAGACTATCGTGCTATACACCCTTATTCAGTGGATTCCTGCGATCTACTGTGCTCTGATACATTCTGCTTGGCTCCGGGGAGGCCAGGAGCAGTGGTCACGGCACATTATATTGAGCTATGCTACCCTCCTTCAGGTTAGGCTAGGTCAGGACATGTTAAGATACCTTCGACTTTTGTGCTATTCACTGTAATGCAGTGGACCTCTGCGGACCACTATGCTCTAGTACATTCTGCTTGTCTCTGTGGAGGCCTGCGATAGTATTCCCGTCATGACAGGTTGAGTTATGTTTCGTTCGGTTACATTACGTTTGGCTAGGTTAGGAGAGACTACTTCGAGTTTTGTGCTATTCACTACTATTTGGGGGAAGTCTGCGCTCTCGTGTGCTGTACAATATTCGGCTTGGCTTTGGGGATGCCAGAAATAGTGGTCGCCGCACGTTATGGTGCGTTATGTTACGTTTGGTTATGTTACGATTGGTTATGTTGCGGAATGATATCTTTCACTTTTCTTATATGCTCTGCAATGCGGTGGATTTCTGCGCTCTACTGTACTCTAATATATTGTCCTCGGCTCTTGGGAGACCAGCAATTGTGATCTCGGCATGTTAGGTTGAGTTGTAATGTTTGGTTCTGTTAGGTTATATTAAGCTCCGTCAGGTTATCATTGACTTTCGTGTCATACATTTCTATTCTGAGGTTTCCTGCGCTCCACTCTGCTCTACTATATTCTTCTTTGCCCTGAGAATGACAGCAATATTTTTCTCGGCTCGTTAGTTTGTGCTAGGGTGCCTTCCGTTACGTCAGGTCAGGTTAAGTTCTGAAAGGTTAGGCTTGACTTTTATGCTATACACTGTTGTTCGGTGGATTTATGTTTTCGGCTCTGATCTACTAACTTCCGCTTGGTGCTGGGGGGGGGCAGCAACAATGGTCGCGACACGTTTTGTTGAGCTAGGCTACATTCGGTTGGTTCATGTTAACATTGGTCAAGTTCGGAAAGCTATGTCTTTTGTGCTGTAGACTGCGATTCTGTGGATTTCTTCGCTCTACTGTCCTCTAATATGTTCTGCTCAATTCGGGGGGGGGGGGGGGGGGGGGGAGTGGTCGCTGTACGTTAGGTTTACACATGTTACGTTTGGTTATGTCAGGTTTGTATATATTACGATAGGAAAGCTTCGACTTTTGTGCTATATACTGCTATTCCGTGGGTTCCTGAGCTCCAGTGTGCTCTAATATGTTCTGCATGGATCTGTAGTGTCCAGTAATGGTGGTGTCTGCTGGTCAGGTTGAGCTTGTCCTCGTATCGTTGGGTTAGCTAAGGAAGGTTTGGTTACTATGACTTTGACTTCCGTACTGTACACTATTGTGTGGTTGTTTCCTGTGTTCGGCTGTGCTCTACTATATTCTGCTTGGCATTTGGCGCCTGCAGCAGTGGTCAGGGTTCGTTATGTAGTGTTACGCTACTTTTCGTTAGGTTAGGTTAGGACAGGTTACGTTCGGATATCTTCGACTTTTCTGCTATTCAATGCAATGCGGCGGATTTCTCCGCACTATTGTGCTCTCGTGTACCCTGCTTGTCTCTGCGGAGCAATAAAGGTCTCGCCATGTTAGGCTGAGTTAGAATACGTTTGGATATGCTACATTTGGCTAGGTTAGGAGAGGCTACAATGTCTTCTGCGCTGTTCACTGCTATTCGTAGGATTTCGGCGTTCTAATGTGATCTGATGTGCCCGGCCTGGCTCTGGGGAGGCCAGCAATATTGGTCGCGGCAGGTTAGACTCAGTTATGTTTCGTTCCGTTATGTTGTGGTTGGTTGAGTTAGACGAGGATATCTTTGACTTTAGCGGTATAGACCGCTATTATGTGGATTTCTGCGCCCTTCTGTGCTCTAACATTTACAGCCTGCCACCGGGAAGGCCAGCAATAGTGGTTGCGGCTCGTTACGTTGAGTCAGGTCACGTGAGGCTTGTTTGGGGCAGGCCATATTTTGTAAGTATAGCTTTAACCTTTGTGCTGTACACTGCTACTCTGTGGAATTCTGCGCTCTGCTGTGCTCTGGTACGTCCTGCTCGGCTTTGGGGATTGCAGCAATATCGGTCTCGGCACGTTAGTTTGTGTTATGCTACGTTTGACTATGTTACGCTTGGTAAGGTTTGGAGAGGGTGGCTTTGTCCTTAGCGATATAGTCTGTTATTAGGTGGATTTCTGCCGCCGACAGTGCGTTAATATTTTCCGCTTGGCTCTGGGAAGGTCACCAACAGTGGTCTCGGCACGTTATGGTGGGTCATGTTCCGTTCGGTTGGGTTGGGTTAGGCAATGTTTGGTCAGGATATCTTTAACTTTTTCACTGTACGCTGCTGTTCGGTGGATTACTGCGTTCCACTGTGTTCTAGTGTGTCGTGCTTTGCTCTGGGAAGGGCAACAGCAGCGGTCTCGGCACGGTAGGTTGAGTCAGGCTATGTTTGGGTATGTTGTGTTGGTTTGCGTTAGGCACTGGTAGCTTTGACTTTTCCGATACACGCTGCGATAATACGGTCTTCTGCGCTCTACTCTCCACTAGCGTATTCCGCTTGACTCCGGGGAGGATAGAAATGGTGGTCGCGGGACGTTAGGTAGAGTTAGGTTACGTTTGGTTGTGTTTCGTAAGGTGAGGTTAGGAGAGGATAGCTTCGCATTTTGTGCTGTAGACTGCCATTCGGGGGACATCTGGGCTTTAGTGTGCTCTAGTATGTTCTGCTTAACTCTGGGAAGGGCAGCCATGGCGGTATCAGCATGTTAGTTAGAGTTAGGATATGTTTGGCTATGTTCCGTTGGTTTGGCTTTCGTTTGGGTAACCCTGACTTTTCCGATGTGAACCGCGGTTCTATGGATTCCTGCGTCTTACCCTCCACTATTGTGTTATGCTTGGATCTGGGGAGGCTAGCAATAGTGTTCGCGGCACGTTTGATTGGGCTAGGTTTCGTTTGGCTATGTTACGGTTAGTCACGTTAGGACGGTATAGCTTTGTCTTTATTGCTGTATTCTGCTATTAGGTGGATTTCTGCGCCATACAGAGCTCTAACATTTTCAGCTTGGCTCTGGCAAGGCCATCAAAGGTGACCTCGGCACGTTGTGATGAGCCAAGCTACGTACTGTTAGGTTGGGTTAGGCTACGTTTGGAAAGGATAGCTTTACCTTTTGAGCTGTCCACTGCTATTCGGTTGATATCTGCGCTCTGCATTGCTGTACTAGCATCTGCTTGTCTCTTGACGGGCAACAGCTGTGGTCGTGTCATTTTTGGTTGAGTCAGGTCTCTTTTGGTTGGGTTAGGTTAGGTCAAGTATGGTTAGGATGGTTTTGACCTTTGTGCAGTAAGTTGCTATTCTGTGGATTTCTGCGCTGTACTGTGCACTAGGATACTCTGCTTAGCTGTGGGGTGGCCAGCAGTATTTGCCTCGGTACGTTAGCCTCATTTATGCTGCGTTTGGCTGTGTTACGTTTGGATAGTTTAATTTATGGTACTTTCGACGTTTGTGCTTTACATTTCAGTGCTTCGGTTATCTGCGCTCCACTGTGCTGTAGTGTATTCTGCTTTGCCCTGGGGTGCTCAGCAATAGTGGTCTGCGCACGTTATTTTGAATTATGTTACGGTTGGCTCTGTTACGTTCGCTTGTGTTAGGACAGGGTGGCTTTGACTTTTGTGCTGTGCGCTGCTATTCGGTGGTCGTCTCCGGTCTACTGTGACCTTTCGCTGGGAATTCCAGAAATAGTGGCCGTGGCGCGTTAGGTTGCGATAGGTTACGTTTGTTTAGGTTAGGTTTGTTTGGCTTTGGTAAGTATATCTTTGACATTCGTGTTATGCAGTGCCATTCTATGGACCTCTGCACCCAACTCACCTCCAATGTGCTCTGCTTGGCGATGTGGAGGGCTGCAATTGTGTCCTAGGTACGTTAGGTTCGGATTGGTTACGTTTGATTAGGCGAAGGTAGGCTACGTTGGGTTAGGATAACCCTTACTTTTTTGTATAGACTGCTATTTGGACTACTCCAACGTTCTACCTTGCTCTGCTGTTCTCTGCTTAGCTCTTGTGAGCCCAGCATTGGCCTTCGTGTCATGTCAGATTGGGTTACATTACGTCTGCTTATGACACGATTGGTTAACTTAGTATAGGATAGCTATGACTTTTGCGCTATACATCGCTATTCGGAGGATTTCCACCATCTATACTGCTCTACTGCTCTCTGCTAGTCCATGGGGACGGCTGTAATAATGTTCACGGCAGGTTAGGTTAAGCTAGTTTGCGATTGGTTACGTTACGTTTGCATACGTTTGGACAGCAGAGCCTTGACATTTGTTCTATACACTGCTTTTCCGTCGATATCTGTGCGCTGCACTGGTCTACTGGCATCTGCTTGCCACTGGCGCGGCCAGCTATTGTGGTCATGTCACGATAGGAAGTGTTACGTTATGTTTGGTTATACCACGATTGGTTAGGTTACGAAAGGACCGCTTCGACTTTTGTGCTGTACACCGTTATTCGGAGAATTTCTGCACTCTACATTACTCTACTGTACCCTGTTCGACTGCGAGGATGCCAGTAATTGTGGTCTTGGCAAGTTATGTTAGGTCAGGCTACGTTTGGTTTGGTTATGCTCGTTTGGGTTAGGATAGGGTATCTTCGTCTTTTGTGCTGTACACTGCTGTTCGGCGGAATTCTGCGATTTACATTGCTCTACTATACTGTGCTCGGTTCTGGGGATGCGAGCAATAGTGGCCGTGACACGCTAGGTTGAGTTGGGTTACGTTCGGTTAGGCTATGTTATCTTGGGTTTCGTTTGGATACCTTTGACTTTTCTGCTGTACACAGCGATCTGATGTATTTCTGTGCCCTACACTCATCTAATATATTCTGCTTGGCTCTGGCGAGGCCAGCAATACTGGTGGCGGCACGTTGGGTTGAGCTTGGTTACGTTTGGTTGTGCTACAATAGGTTAGATTCGGAGAGGGTACCTTTGACTTTTGTGCTATATACAGCTACTCGGCGTATTTCTGTGCTCTACCGTGCCGTGATAGGCTCTGATTCGCTCCGGGCGTGCCAGCAATTGTGGTCGGGGCTCGTTACTTTGACTTGTGTTACGTTTGGTTATGTTAAGGTTAGTTGGGTTACGAAGGAGCGGCTTTAACTATTATGATGCACGCTGCTTTTCGGTGAATTTCTCCGCTCTACTGTGCTCTAATTCGCTCTGCTTTACCTTGGGGTGGCGAGAAATAGTTGCCGCGTCATGTTACGTTGTGTTAGCTTACGTATGGTTAGTTTACGTTAGCATGGGTATGGCTCGGGTATCTTTGATTTAGCTGCGATACATTGCTATTCTATGGATTTCTGCGCCCTACGCTTTTCTAGTATGTTCGGCATGGCCCTGGGGTGGCCAGCTGTAGTGGTCGCGGCACGCTAGGCTAAGTTATATTAGGTTCGGTTAGGTTAGGCTTGGCTATGTTAGGATGGGATAGCTCTAACTTTTGTGCTGAACAACCTTACTCGGTGGACTCTGGGGAGGCCAGCAATAACGTTCGTGGCACGTATGGTTTAGTTACCTTACGGTCGCTTTTGTTTGGTTAGGATAGGTTCGGTTAGAGTGGCTTTGCCTTTGTGCTGTGTACTGCTATAGGCCGGATTCCTGCTTTCTACTGAGCTCTCGTATATTCTGCATGGCTATGCGGATGCCAGCTGTAGTGGTCTCAGCACGTTAGGCTAAGCTATGTTGCGTTTGGTTACACTGCGTTTGGTTAGGTTAGGATAGGGTAGCTTTGACTTTTGAGCTTTGCACGGCTATTCTGTGGATTTCTACGCACTACATTGCTCTACTATACTCTGTTCGGCTATGGGTATGCCAGAAGTAGTAGTCTAGGCACGTTAGTTTGTGCTAGTCTACGTTTGGTTGAGATATGTTATTCTTGGTTAGGTATGGATAGCTTTGACTTTCGCGGTATACACTGTTTCCGGTGGATTTCTGCGCTCTATTGTGCCCTACCGTCTTCCGCTGTGCTCTGGGGAGGCCAGAAATAATGGTCTCGCCACGTTAGGTTGATATGCGTAACGTTTGAGTATGTTACGTTTGGCTTGGTTAGGGTTGGATTGCTTTGACTTTTGAGCTACACACTGACACTCGGCGGACTTCTGGGCTCTACTGTAACCCTATGTGCTCTGATTTGCTCTGCGGAAGCCAGAAAATGATTCCGCGGCAGGTTGGTTTGTGTAAGGTCCCGCTTGGTAACGTTATGTTTGTGTGGGCGAGGTATGGGTAGCTTTAACTTTTCTGCTATAACCTGCAATGCTATGGACTTCGGAGGTCTCATCTCCTCTAGTATGTTCTGCATGGTGATGATGAGGCCAGGAATAGTGAACCAGGCTCCTTAGGCTTAGATATCTCACGTTTGGTTAGGTTAGGTTAGGGAAGGTTATGCTACGATTTCTATGGCTTATCTGCTATACGCTGCTATTTGTCGGCTTTCTGCGCCCTACAGTGCTCCAGTACATTCTACTTGCGTCTGGGGACGCCAGGAATGGCGGCAGCGGCAAGTTAGGTTGAGTAATGTTACGTTCGGTTAGGCTAGGTTTGGTTAGGTTTGGTCGGGGTAGCTATGACTTTTGCGCTATACATTGCAACTCCGTCGATTCCAGCATCCTACACTGCTCTGCTATACTCTGATTGGCTCACGAAAGGCCAGCAATTTTGTCCGTGGCCCACGGTTTGGGTCAGGTTACGATTAATTATGTTACGTTTGGACAGGTTAGAAGAGTGTAGCCTCGACTTCTGTGCTTTACACTGCTATTCGGAGGATTTCTGCTGCCTACCGTGCTCTAATATGTTCTGCATGGCCATGGGCAGGCCAGCATTGACGTTCGAGGCGCTACTCGTTGAGATACGTTACGTTTGCTTTGGTTAGGTTTGGATAAGTTTTGTTAGAATGCCAATGCCTTTTGTGCTGTATACTGGTATAGGATGGATTCCTGTGCTCTACTGAGCCCTAGCATATTCTGCTTGGCTATACGGTGGTCAGCCGTAGTGGACTCGGCACTTGACTATGGGGAGGACAGCAGTACTGGTCTCGGCATGTTTGTCTGATTTAGCTTGCGTTTGGTTTTGTTACGTTTGGTACTGTTAGGAGAGAATAGCACAGACTTTTGTGCTATACACCGCTACGTATGACTTCGCTCTACAGCGGTCTGCTTTGCTCTGCTCGACTCTCGGTAGGCCAGTAATAGTAGTCTCTGCACGATGGGTTGAGTTAGGCTACCTTTGGTTAGGTTATGTTCGATAGGGTTAGTTAAGGTTAGCTTCGTCTTTCCTGGCATAGACTGTTATACGGGGGATTTCTGCGCTCTGGTGTGCTCTACCATACTCTGTTCGCCAATGTGGGGGCCAGTAATATTGGCACGTTAGCATGATTTTGGCTACGTCTGGCTATGTCACGTTTGGTCAGGGCAGGAGTTGGTAGCATTGACTTTTGGGCCATATACAGCTTTTCGGTGGACTTCAGCGATATACTGTGCTCTAATATGATCTGCTTCGATCTGGCCAGGCCTGCAATAGTGGTCTCGGCACTTCAATTTGTGTTAGGCTACGTTCGGTTGGGTTACGTTGGGTTAAGCTAGGAGTGGATAGCTTCGACATTTGTCCCATATACTGAAGTTCGGTGCACTTCTGCGCTATATCGTGCTCTAATGTGCTCTGCTTGGATCTGGGGAGGCCAGCAATAGTGGCCGCGGCACGATAGGTTTTGATAGGTTACGTTTGGTGAGGTTATGTTAGCACGGGTTACGTTTGGATATCTTTGACCTTTCTGCTACGCACTGCCATCCTATTGACTTCTGTGCCCTATTCTGCCCAAATATGTACTGCTTGGCGATGGGAGGCCAGCGGTACTGGTCTTGGCACGTTAGGTTCAGTTAGGTTACGTTTGGTTACGCTCGTAATGCAACGATTTGTTTAGGTTAAGGTGGGATAGCTATGACATTTGTGCTGTTCACTGATATTCCGATGATTTCTCCATTCTACTGTGCTCTAATATTCCCTGCGTTGCTCTGGGGTTGTCAGAAATAGTGGCCGCGGCACGTTAGGTTTTGTAAGGTTACGTTTTGCTGGGTTATGTTGGCATTGGTTACGTTTGGATAGCTTTGACCTTTCTGCTATACGCTGCCATTCTATTGACTTCTACGCTCGATACTCCTCCAATATGTTCCTCTTGGCGATGTGGAGTCGAGCAATATTGGTCTAGGCACGTTTGGTTTTGCTAGGATTTGTTTGGTTATGCTGTGCTTTGTTAGGTTCGAGAGGATAAAATTGACTTTTGTTCTATACACTGCTTCTCCGCAGTGTATGTTCCGCTAACATATTCCGCTTATATGTTCAGCACGGCTCCGGGAGGGCCAGTTATGGTGTTCTCGGCGCGTTAGCTTGAGTTAGGTTACGTTCGGCCAGGTTAGGTTAGTTTGGGTCAGGTCAGGGTGTCCTTGACTTTTCTGCTATACACCTCCATTCTATGGACTTCTGCGCCTTCTCCCCTCTGATATATTCTGCTTGGCTCTGTGGATTCCAGCAATAATGGTCTCGGCGCGTTGGGCTGTGTTATTGTACGTGTGATTATATCATGTTTGGATATGTTAGGAGAGAATAGCTTTGACTTTTGAGCTATGCACTGCTATTCGCTGGATCTCTACGCTCTACATTGCTCTACTATAATCTGCTCTACTCTGCGGAGAACAGTAATTGCGGGCTCGGCACTTCCGGTAGAGTTAGGTTACGTTTGGTTAGGTTATGTTCGTTTCGGTTTGCTTCAGGTATCTTCGGCTTTCTTGGCATAGACTGCTATTCTGTGGAATTCTGCGCCCTACTGTGGTCTACTATACTCTGCACGACCCTGGGGAGGCCAGCAATAGCAGACGCTGCACGTTTGGTTGAGTTAGGTTACGTTTGGTTATGGTTCGATTGGTTAGGGTAGGAGAGGTAGGCATTGATTTTTGTGTCATACACTGCTATTCTGTGGACTTCTGCGCTCCACTGTTGTCTGATATGCACGGTTTGGCTCTGGCAGGGAGGCAAGCGTGGTCTCGGCACCTTATGCTGTGTTGGCCTAACGTTCCTCTGTGTTAGGTTACGTTACGCTATATTAGGCTGTCTTTGTCATTTGAGCTTTTCAATTCAACGCCGCGGACATCTGTGATTCGCTGTGCTCTAGTATATTCTGCTTAGCTCTGTGGAGGGCAGCAACGGTGGTGTAGGTGTGACAGGTGGTGTTAGGTTACGTTGGCTTTGCCATGTCTGGCAACGTTATGCTAGTACGGCTATGATTTTTTACCTGTATGCTGCTATTCGGTGGATTCCTGCGATCTACTGTGCTCTAGTATGTCCTGCCTGTCTCTGGAGAGGGCAACAATGGCGGCAAAGGCACGTTAGTTTGAGTTCTGTTACGTTTGGCTATGTTACGATTGGTTAGGTTATGAGAGGATGGCTTCGACTTTAGCGCCATTGTCTTCTATTAGGTGGATTTCTACGCCCTACAGAGCTCTAATGTTTTCAGCTTGGCTCTGGGATGGCCGGCAACAGTGGTCTCGGCACGCTATGTTGGGTCAGGTTACGTTCGTTTACGATGGGTTGGGCTAAGTTTGGTTAGGATAGCTTTAACTCTTTCGCTGTACATCGCAATTCGGTGGACCTCACGGCTCTACTGTGCTCTGGTATATACTGTATGGCTCTGGGGATTGCAGCATTTGCGGTTTCGGCATGTTAGGTTCAGATAGGCTACGCTTGGCTATGTTCTGTTGGTTTGGGTTGCGTTTGGGTAGCGCTGACTTATCTGATGTACACTGCGATTCTATGGCCTTCTGCGTTCTGCACTCCACCAATGCGCTCTGCTTGATTCTGACGAGGCCAGCAGTAGTGGCCGCGGCAGGTTAGGTTGAGTTATGTTTCGTTTGGTCAAGTTTGGCCGGGTTAGGAGCAGATATCTTTGACTTGATTGCCATAGTCTGCTATTAGGAGGATATATGCGCTCTGCAGTGCTTCAATGCATTCAGCTAAGATCTGGCAATCCCAGCATATGTGGTCTCGGCACGTTATGATGTGATAGGCTACGTTCGGTTTGGCTGCGTCAGGCTACGTTTCGTAAGGATAGCTTCAACATTTATGCTGTAGACTGTTATTCGATGTATTTCTTCGCTCTGCTCCGCTCTGGTATGGCCTCCGTGGCCCTGCCGAGGTCAGCAACAGCGGTCTGGGCGCGTTAGGTTGAGTTGGGCTATGTTTGGTTATTTTCTGTTGGCTTGGATGGTGCATGGGTGGCATTGACTTTTCTGATATACACTGCGATTCTACGGTTTTTGGGTTCTTCTCTCCACTAACATGTTCTGCCTGACTCTGGGTAGGCCACCAACGGTGGTCGCGGCACATTAGGCTGAGTTAGGTTAAGTTTGGTCATGTTACTGTTGGCTAGGCTAGGAGGGGACTGCTTGGCCTTTAGTGCTGATGTCTGCTATTAGGTGGATTTCTGCGCCATAGAGTGCTCTACCGCTTTCTGCTTGTCTCTGGGAAGGCCAGCAATACTGATCTCGGCACACTATGTTGATTCAGGTTAGGATCGGCTATGTTGGGTTGGGCTAAATTTGGTAAGGATAGCTTCATCGTTTGTGTTGTACACTGCTAATCGATGGATTTCTGCGCTCTACTGTGATCTAGAATGTCATGCTTGGCTCTGTGGTGTGCAGCAATGGCGGTCCCGGCACGTTAGCTTAAGTTAGTCTATGTTTGGCTATGTTCTGTTGGTTTGGTTTAGGCTTGGGTAGCTTTGACTTTTCTAATATACACTGCGATTCTATAGATTTCGGCGTACTGCTCTCCACTTATATGTTCTGCTTGATACTGGTATGGCCAGCAGTAGTGTTTGCGGCGTGTTAGGTCGAGTTAGGTTGCGTTTGGCTATGTTACCCTTCGGTAGGTTAGGAGAGGATAGCTTTGATTTTAGTGCAACAGTCCGCTATTATGGTGGGTCAGGTTACGTCCGATAACGTTGGGCAAGGAAAGGTTTGGTCAGGATAGGTTTAACTTTTGTGCTGTACACAGCTATTCGGGGGATTTCTGCCCACTACTGCGCTCTAGTGCGTCCTGCGTGGATCTGGGGTGGGCAGCAATATCGGTATCGTCACGTTAGTTTGAGTTACGCCACGTTTGTTTATGTTACGATTGGTTAGGTTTCGATGCGGGTATCTTTGACCTTAATGCAATAGTCTGCTATTAGGAGGACTTCTGTGTACTACAGAGCTGTAGTATTTTCAGCTTGGTTGTGGAAGGGTCTGAAATAATGTTATCGACGCTTCATGTTGAGCCACGTTGCGCTCGGTTAGGCCGGGTTAGGCTAAGTTTGGTAAGGATAGCTATATATTTTTTGCTGTACATTGCCATTCGTTGGGTCTCTGCGCACTACTGTGCTTTAGTATGTGCTGCTAGGCTCTGGGCATGGTAGCAATAGTGGTCCCAGTACGTTAGGTTGAGTTAGGCTATGTTTGGCTGTGTTCTGTTGGTTTAGGACAGGTTTGTCCATTTTCGAGTGTCCTGATATACACTGAGATTCTGTGGATTATGTTAGGTTAGGTTAGGTATGGTTAGGCTATGTTTGGGTAGGTTCTGATGTTTTGGGTTAGGTTTGGGTTGCTTAGATTTTTCTGACACACACTGCGATACTATGGATTTCTGCTTTCGAATCTCGAGTCATATGTACTGCTTGAATATATGGATGCCAGTAGCAGTGGTCGCAGCTCGTTAGGTTGGGCCTGGTTACGTTTGGCTACGTTACAATTGGATAGGTTTGGAGAGTATAACTATAAATGTTCTGATCTACACTGTGATCCTATGGATTCCTGCGCTCTACTCTCCGCTGATGTGCTTTGCTTGGCTCTGCGGAGGCCACCACTATTCGTTGCGGCACGACAGGTTGAGTCAGGATACGTTTACCTACGTCTCGATTGGTTACGTTAGGACAGGATAGCTTTGACTTTAATTCCATAGTCTGCTAATAGGTGGATTTCTGCGCCCCACAGCGCTCTAATGCTTTCAGCTTGGCTCTGGGAAGGCCATCATTAATGTTCTCGGCACGACAAGTTGAGTCAGGACACGTTTACCTACGTCACGATTGGTTACGTTAGGACAGGATAGCTTTGACTTTGGTGCCATGGGCTTCCATCAGGAGGATCTCTGCGCCTGCAGTGCTCTAATGCTGTCAGCTTGTTTCTGGCATGCCCAGCAAGAGTGGCCTCGGCACGTTGTTATGCGGCAGGCTTGGTTCCTTTACGTTGGGTTAGGCTACGGTTGGTAAGGGTAACTTCAACCTTTGTGCGTTACACTGCTATTCGGTAGATTGCTGCGGTCTACTGTGCTCTAGTATCTCCCGCTTGGCTCTGCGGATAGCAGCAGTAGCGGTCCCGGTTGGTTAGGTTTGGTCAGACTAAGTTTGGTTATGTTCTGTTTGTTAGTGTTAGGCTTGCTTTGCTCCGACTTTTCACACATTCACTCCGATTCTATGGATTCCTGCGTTCTACTCACCACCAGTATGTTCCGCTTTACACTGTGGAGGCATCAATAGTGGTCGCGGCTTGTTTGGTTTAATTAGGTTTGGTTTGGTTTCGTTACGATTGGCTATGTTAGGAGGGGATACCTTCGCCCTTAATGATATAGTCTGCTATTAAGTGGATTACTGCGCGCTCCAGTGCACTAATATTTTCTGCGTGGCACTGGTAGGGCAAGCAATACTTATCTCGCACCGTTATGTTGAGACAGGTTACGTTCGGTTATGTTGTGATAGGCTAAGTTTTGTCAGGGTTGTTTTAAGTTTTGCGATCTACATTGATATTCGATGGATTTCAACGCTCTGCCGTGCTCCAGTATGTACAGCTTGGCTGTGGGGTGTGCAGAAATATCGGTCTCGGCACGTTAGTTTGAGTTATGTTGCGTTCTGTTAGGTTTGGTTAGGCTAAGTTAGGGAAGGATAGCTGCAACTTTCGTGACGTACACTGCTGTATGGTGAAGTTCTGGGCACTACTGTGGGCTCGTATGTCCTGCTTGGCTCTGGGGACGGCAGCAATAACGGTCTCGGCAGTTTAGGTTATGTTGCGCTATGTTTGGTTGTGTTCCCTTTGTTTGGGTTAGGCTTGGGTAGCTTTGACTTTTCTGATGTACACTGCGTTTCTATGGACTTCTGCGTTCTACTCTCCGCCTATGTGCTCTGCTTGCCTCTGGGGAGGCCAGCATAAGTGGTCTTGGCACGTCAGGATGTGTCAGGTTACGCTTGTCAACGGCAAGGTTGGTTACGGTAGGTCAGGATATCTTTGACTCTATTTCCATAGTCTGCTATTAGATGGTTTTCTGCGCCACACCGCGCTCTAGTGCTTTCAGCTTGGCTCCGGGAAGGCCATCAATAGTTCGCTCGGCACGTTCCGTTGAATCAGTTTACTCTCGGTTATTTTGAGTTAGGCTAAGCTACGTAAGGTTATCTTCATCTTTTGTGCTGTGCACCGCTATTCGGCGGATTTCTGCGCTCTACTGTGCTGTAGTATGTCCTACTTGGCACCGGGGAGGGCAGCAATATCGTTCTCGGCCCGTTAGTTTGAGCTATACTGTGCTTTGTTATGTTCTGTAGGTTTGGGATAGATTCGGGTAGCTGTGACTTTTCTTATATACAATGTTATTCCATAGATTTCCGCGTTCTGCTCTAAACTAATGTATTCCGCTCTTCCCTGCGGAGGACAGCAACAGTGGTCGCGGCAAGCTACCTTGGGTTAGCTTTCGTTTGGTTACGTTGCGGTTGGTCAGGGTAGGAGAGGATGGCATGATTTTATTGCCATAGTCTACTCTTAGGTGGATTTCTGCACCCTACACAGCTCTAATATTTTCAGATTATCTCTGGGAAGGCCAGCAATAGTGTTCTCGGTGTGTTACGTTGAATCAGTTACGTTCGGCTAGCTTGGGTCAGGCCATGTTTGGTTACGATAGCTTTAACTTTTGTGCTGTACACTGCTATTCGGGGGATTTGCGCGCTCTACTGTGTTCTAGTATGTCCTGCCTGGCTCTGGGGAGGGCAGCAGTATCGGTTTCGGCGCGTTAGGATCATTTATGCTACGTTCGGTTATGTTCTGTTTATTTGGGTTACATTTAGGTAGCTTTGACTTTTCCGATATACACTGGAATTAAATGGATTCCGTGTTTTACTCTCGACTAGTGTGTTCCGCCTGACTCTCGGGAGGCCAGTGATAGTGGTGGCGCCACGATAGCTTCTGTTAGGTTACGATTGGTTATGTTAAGTTTGGCTATGTTTAGTGAGGATAACTTTGACTTTAGTGCTATGGCCCGCTATTAGGTTGACTTCTGCCCCGTAGAGTCCTTTGATATTTTCAGCTTGTCTCTAGGAAGGCCAGTAATAGTGGTCTCGGCACGTTAGTTTGTGCTATGTTAGGTTCGGTCATGTTACGATTGGTTATGTTAGAAGGGGATAGTTTTGTCTTTAGTGCTGTAGTTTACTATTATTTGGTTCCATGCGCCCTGAAGTCCTATAATATTTTCAGCTTGGCTGTGGTAATGGGAGCAATAACGGTGTCGGCACGTTACGTTGTGTCATGTTACGTTCGCTTAGGACGGTTTAGGATAAGTTTGGTCAGGGTAGCTTTAACTTTTGCGCTGTACACTGCTACTAGGTGGATTTGTGCGATCTACTGTGCTATAGTATATCCTGCTCGCTCCGGGAAGACAAGAATATCGGTCTCCGCACAATAGCTTACGTTAGGCTATGTTTGGCTATGTTCTATTCGTATGGGTTAGGTTTCAGATAGCTTTGGCTCTTCTGATGTTCACTGCGATACTATGAATTCCTGCAATCACTCTATATTAATGTTTTCTGCTTGGGTATGGGGAGGCCAGCAATAGTGTCCTCGGTACTTTATGTTGGGTCAGGTTACGTACGGTTAGGCTGAGTCAGGATAAGTTTGGTCAGGATAGCTTCATCTTTTGTGTTGAACACTGCTTTCCGCTGGCATTCAGCGCTCTACTGCGCCATAGTATGTCTTGCTTGGCTCTATGGAGTGCAGTCATAGCGTTCTCGGCACGTTAGATTGTGTTAGACTATGTATGGTTAAGTTCCGTCGGTTTGCGTCATGTTTGTGAAGCTTTGACTTTTCTGATATACACTTCTGTTATATGGATTTCTGCGACCTGTTCTCTGCTAGAGTGTTCCCCTTGGCTCTCCGGTGGCCAGCAATAGTGGTCGCGTCACGTTAGGTTGAGATATGTTACGTTTGGTTATGGTACGATTGGATAGGTTAGGAGAGGTGGGCCTTGACTTTAGTGCTATGGTCTGCTATTAAGTAGATCCCTGCGCCATAAGCTGCTCCAATGCCTTCAGCTTGGCTCTGGTAAGGGCAGCAATAGCGGTCTCGGCACGTTAGAATGTATTAGGCTATGATTCATTATGTTCGACTAGTTTTGGTTTCGTTTGGGTAGTTTCGACATTTCTGATATACTCTGCGATACTATAGATTTCTCCGCTCTACACTCCACTAAGGTGTTCTGCTTGGCTCAGCGGAGGCCAGCAAACGTGGCCCCGGCACGATATCATGTGTCAGGCTACGTTCGGTTAGATAGGTGAGGACAAGCTTGGCTTGGATATCTTTAACTCTTGTGCTGTGCACTGTTATCCGGAGGACTCGTGCGCTCTACTGTGCTCTAGTATGTCCTGCTTGGCTCTGGGGAGGCCAGCAATAGCTGTCTCGGTACGTTATGTTGAGCCAGGCTACGTTTGGTTATGTTCCGTTGGCTTTGTTTGGCTCGGGTAGCAATGACTTTTCTGATCTCCTCTGCGAATCTATGGATCTCTGCGATCTACTACACAGTAACATGTTCTGCTCGAATCCGGGGGGGGGCAGCAGTGGTGGTCGCAGCACGTTAGTATGTGTTAGGTTATGTATGGTTCTGTTACGATTGATCAGGTTAGGAGGGGATAGCTTCGTCTATAGTGTTGATGTCTGCTGTTATGTGGATTTCTGCGCCCTAGAGTGCTCTAATTCTTCAACTTGTCTCTGGGAAGGCCAGCAATATTAATCGCGGCACGCTATGTTGAATCAGGTTACGTTTATTTTGGTTGGTTTAGGCCAAGTTTGGTCAGAATAGCTTCAACCTTTGCGCTGTACACTGCTACACGATGTATTTCCGCGCTCTACTGTGCTATAGTATGCCCTGCTTGGCTCTGTGAAGGCCAGCAATAGTGGTCTCGGCATGATATGTTGAGTCGCGTTATGTTCGCTTATATTGGGTTAGGCTAAGTTTGCTTAGGGTAGCTTTAACTTTCGTGCTGTACACGGCTATTGGATGGATTTCTGCGCTCTGCTGTGCTCTAGTATGTCTTGCTTGCTTATCTGGAGGGCAGCAATAGCTGTCTCTGCACGTTATGTGGTGGTAGGCTTTGCTTCGTTATGTTCTGCTGGTTTGGGTTAGGTTTGGGTAGCTTTGACATATCTGATGTACACAGCGATTCCTTGCTTTCCTGCGATCTACTCTTCGCAAACGTGACTGCATGGCTCTCGTGTGGGGGGGGGGCAGCAATAGTGTTCGCGGCCCGATAGCTTCAGATATATTACGCTTCATTATGTTACGATTGGCTAGGTTCTGAGACGATAGCTTCGACTTTAGTGCTATAGTCTTCTGTCAGGTGGATTCCTTCGCTCCACTCTGCTCTAATATTTTCAGCATGGCTCTGCGATGGACAGAAATATTGGTCTCGGCGCTTTATGTTGAGTCCTGTTACGTACGGTTAGGTTGGGTTGGGTTACGTTTAGTAAGCGTAGCTTTGCCCTCTGTGCTGTACACTGCTATTTGATGGATTTATGCTCCCTATAGCGCTCTACGTTTTGCAGCTTGTCTCTGGGAAGGCCAGCAATAGTGATCTCGGCACGTTATGTTCTGTCAGGTTACTTTTGGTTAGGACCTGTTAAGCTAACGATGGTCAGGATAGCTTTAACTTTTGTGCCGCACCCTGCTATTCGAAGGATTTCTTCGCCCTGCTGTGCCCTAGTATGTCCAGCTTCTCTCTGCGGATGGCAACAATAGCGGTATCGGCAAGTTAGTTAGAGTTAGGCTATGTTTGGTTTTGTTCCGTTGGTTTGGGTTAGGCTTGGGTAGCTATGACTTTCCTGATGCACACGGCGATTGTGAGAACTTCTGCGTTCTACTCTCCACTAATGTGTTCTGCCTGGCTCTAGGGAGGCCAGCAATAGTGGGCGCGTCAGGATGCTCCAGAGCACACTAGAGTGCAGAGCCACGCCGAATGGCACTGCATAACACAAAAGTCAAAGCTATCCTCCCATAACTTGACCAACCGTAGCATGCCCAAACGTAACCTAACCCAACTTAACGTGCAGCGACCGCTATTGCTGGCCACCCCAGAGTCGTGGAGAGTATCGTAGACCACAGTAGAGCGGGAAAATCCACCGAATAACAGTATATGCCGAGAAAGTCAAAGATATCCAAACGAAACCTAAACGAACATAACCTAAACAAACGTAACCTAACCCAACCGAACGTGCAGAAACAACTATTTCTGGCCACCACGGGGCCATGCAGAACCTATTGGAGCACAGCAGAGCAAGAAATCCGTAGAACCGCTGTGTACAGTAGAAAAGTCAAAGCAATCCAAGCGTAACCCATGCTAACATAACCTAACAAAGCGTAACCTAACAAAACCGAACGTGCCGAGGACATTATTTGCGACCACCCCAGAACTAGGCAGGGTATATTAGAGAACAGTAGAATGGAGAAATCAATCGAATATCAGTGTACAGCGCAAAAGTCATTGCTACATTATCATAACATAATCAATCGTAACATTACAGACGTAACTTGACACAGCCTAACGTTCCTAGACCAATGTAGCTGGCTTCCACATCGCCAAGGAGAATACACTGGTGTGGAATGGAGCGCAGAAGTCAATGGAATGGCAGCGTACAGCAGAAATGTCAAAGATATCCTAAAGCAACCCATACTATCATATCGTAGCGAAACGGAACCTAACAAACACTAAAGTGCCGAGGCCATTATTTCTGGCCTCCCCAGAGCAGAGTAGCGTATATTAGAGCACAGTAGAATGGAGAAAGCAACCGAATATCAATGTATAGCACAAATGTCATAGCTATTCTATCCTAACCTAACCAATAGTGATATTGCAAGCGTAACCAAACAAAACCTAACGTGCCGCCACCACTATTGCCGTCCTCACTCTAGCCAAGCGGAATATACCCGAGCGCAGTAGAGCGCAGGTAGCCAACAAACAGCAGCGCATAGCACAAAAGTCAAATATATCCTAACCAAACATGACCTAGCCTAGCCAAGGCAAACAAGCACTAACTAAACTTATCGAGACTAGACCGCTATTTCTGGACACTCCAGTGACAAGCAGAACATACTAGAGCACAGTAGAGGGCAGAAATCCAACGTATATCAGTGTACAGCACAAAAGTCAAAACCACCATAAACAAACCTAACCAAACCTGGACTAACCAAACGTAACCTAACCCATCCAATAGTTTTACGACCTCTATTGCTTGCTGCCCCAGAGTCGAGCAGAGGAAAGTAGAGAACCACTTAGCGCAGAAGTCCAGAGAACAGCAGTCTATTCCGAGAAGGACAAAGGTATCCACACCTAACCCAAGCAAGCATAACCTAACCAAACGTAACCAAACACAACCTAACGAGGCGAGACCAAAATTATTGTCCTCCCCGGAGTCGAGCAGGGTTAGTGGAGCACAGTAGAGCGTAGAAATCCATCGAGTAGCAGTGTATACCACGAAAGCGAAGCTATCCTCTCCTGCCCCGAACAAACTTAACATAACCATACGCTACCTAAATCAAGCTAAGGTGCCGGGTCCAATATCACTGGCCTCCCAAGAGTCGAGCAGAATATAGTAGAACACACCAGCGCGCAGGTATCCCCCGTATAGCAGTCTATGCTAAGAAAGTCAAAGCTATTCTAAACCAACCCAAACGAACATAACCTAACCAAACGTAGCATAAAACAAACTAACGTGCCGAGACCATTATTACTCTCCTCCACAGAGCCAAACAAAGCATATTAGAGCACAGTAAGGCGGAGAAGAACACCTAATAGCAGAATAGAGCGCAAAAGTCGATGCTATCCACTCCTACACTTACCAAACGTAACATAAACAAAGTAGGCAATACCAAGCTAACGTGCCGGGACCACTATTACTGGCATTCCCAAAGTCGAGCAAGGTATAGTGGAGCAATGTATAGAGTAGAAATCAGCAGAATAGCAGCATGCAGCCCAAAAGTAGAGTCTACGCTCTCTTAACCCATCCAAACTTAATACACCAAAACGTACATGACTTGAACCAACGTGTCGAGACAATTATTGCTGGATAACCCAGTGCCAATCAGAAAATAGCAGAGCACGGTTGTTCGTAGGAAAACTCCGTATAGCACTGTGTACCACGAAATTCGAAGATATGCGGACCTAACCCAATCTAACACACCCTAACAAAACGTAGCATATCCCAACCTAACGAGACGAGACCGCTATTTCTTGCCTCCTCAGATCCAAGCAGAATATGCTAGAGAAGAGTGGAGCGTCGAAATCTACCGCATTCCAGTGAATAGCAGGAAAGTCAAAGACACCCTGACCAAACCTAACCGAGCCTAAACAAGCCAAACGTAAACTAACTGAACGCAACATGCCCAGACCACTATTTCCGGCCTCCCCAGCGTCAAGCAGAATATACTAGAGCTCAGTAGATCGCAGAAATCCATCGAACAGGAGTGCATGGCACAAATGTCAAAGCCATCATAGCCAAACCTAACCCAACTTATCCTTACCAAACGTAACCCAGCACTACCTATCGTGCCACGACCACCATTCCTGGCCACCCAACGTTCAAGCAGAGTATAGCAGAGCAATGTAATGCGTAGAAATCCACCGAATAGCAGTGTATGGCGCAAAAGTCACAATTATTGTATGCCAACCTGGCAAAACGTAACATAAACATGCGCAACATAATTCAACATAGCGTGCCTAGATCACTATTGCTGGCCTCCAGATTACCAAGCTGAATATACCAGAGTTCAGCGGAGCGCGGTGTTCCAAATAATAGCAGTGTATACCACGAAAGTCAAAGCTATGCAGACCTAACCCAGCCAAACATAACCAACCCAAACGTAACCTAACCCAACTTAAGGTGCAGTGAGCACTATTGCTGGCCTCCTCAGAGCCACGCTGAAAATATTAGAGAACAGTAGAGCGCTGAAATCCACTGAATAGTGGAGCAAAGCACAAAAGTTATATCCATCCTGTCCTAACCTAACCAAACGTAACCCAACCAAACGTAATCTAACTCCACCTAACAGCCCTTCACCACTTTTATTGACAGCCATAGAGCAAAGTAGAGTGCAGAAACCCGCCGAATGGCTGTGTATAGCACAAAAGTCAAAGCCATCCTCTACTAACCTAGCCAATCGTGACATACCCTAACGTAACCGAACTGAACCTAACGTGCAGAGGCCAGTATTTCTGGCCTCCACAGTGTCGAGCAGAGTATGGTAGAGTGGCGTATGATGCAGAAATACACCGACTATGTATCCCTGCCAGGATTGTCAGTGCAATACAAACCTAACCCGAACAAACTTAACCTAACCAACCGTTACCCAACACAGTGTATAGCACAAAAGTCAAAGCTACCTTATCGTAACCTTGTCAAACGTACCATAAGCGGACGTATCGTAACCCAAACTGATGTACCACGACATATATTGCTGGCCTCACGAGACTTAAGCAGTGAACAGCAGAGCAATGAAGAGCGCGGTAATCCACCGTATAGCAGTGTATAGCACAAAAGTCGAAGCCATCCTGACCAAACTTACCCTAACCTAACCTAACCTAACCTAATCAAACGTAACCAATCTGATCCAAACGTGCCATAACCGCTTTAGCTGGCCTCCCCAAATTCAAGCAGATGCTAGTAGAGCAATGCGGTGCACAGACATCGATCGTATAGTAGTGTAGAGCGCAAACGTCGAAGCTATCCTAACCAAACCTACCCTAGCGTAGCCAAGACAAACGTAACATGACTAAATATAGCGTGCCGCTATCACTATTGCTGGCATCGCCAGCAACAAGCAAAATATAATAGAGCGCTTTGGATCGCAAAAATCCAAGGAATAGCAGTGTACAGCACAGAAGTTGAAGCTACCCTAACCAAACTTAGCCTAAGTCAACCCAACCGAACGCAACCTCACACAACACAGAGTGCCGAGAAGGCTATTGTTGGTTAGAGATCCCAGAGCCAAGTTGAAAATATTGGAGCGCCTCAGGACACAGGTATCCTCCTAATAACAGTCCGTGGCACTAAAATCTAAACCATCCGCTCCTAACCTAACAAATCGCGACATAACCGAACGTTACCAAGACCAACCTAACGTGCCGCGGCCACTCTTCCAGGCCTGCCCAATTCCAAGGAGAACACATTAGTGGAGAGTAGAACGCAGAAATCCATATAATCGCAGTTACATCAGAAATGTCAAGGCTACCTAAACCATACCCAGACCAAACCAACATAACCAAACATAGCAGAACTAAGCCTGCCATATCGAGAACTCTACTGCTGCCATTCCCAGAGACAAGCAGGACGTACTATAGAACGGTAGAGCACAGATATCCACCGAATAACAGTGTGCAGCTCTTAAGTTAGAGCTACCATTTGCAAACTTCGCCTGACCCAACCGAAATTAACGTAACCTGAATCAGCGTAACGTGCTGAGGCCACTATTGCTGGAATTCCAAGAGCCAAGCCGAAAATATTAGAGCACTCTAGAGCGTAGAAATCCACCTAATAGCAGACAATAGCACTAAAGTCATAGCTAGCCTCTCCTCACGTAACCAAACTTAACATAACCAAGCGCAACCTAACTGAACGTAACGTGCCGCGACACCTATTGCTGACCTCCCCAGAGTCAAGCAGAACTCTATAGCGAATAGTAGAACGCAAAAATCCATAGAAACACAGTGTACATCAGAAAAGTCAAGACTATCCAAGCCTAACACAAACAAATGGAACGCACCCAAACATAGCATAACCCAAACAAACTTGCCTAGACCGCTATTGCTGCTCTACTTATCCAAGTAGGATATACTAGAGCGCAGTGGAGCGCCGAAGTCCACTATATGTAATTGTACAGTAGGAAGCCTATTGCTACCCGAACAAAACATTGTCTAACACAACCTAACCGATCGTACCCTGATTCTACGTAACGCACCGAGACCACCATTGCTGGCCATCCTGGAGCAAAGCTGAAAGTATTAGAGCACAGTAGGGCGCAGGGACCCACCTAATAGCAGACTATAGCACTAACGCCAAAGCTATCCTCTCCTTACCTATCCAATCATAACACAACCAAACGTACACTAACTCAACCCAACGTGCCGCGGCCACTATTGCTTGTCTCCCCAGAGTCAAGCAGAACATCGTAGTGGAGAGTAGAACGTAGAAATCCATAGAATCGCAGGGTATATCGGAAATGTCAGAGCAACGCTAGCCTAGCCCTAACCAACACAGCATAACCAAAAATAGCCTGACACAACCTTTCGTGCCGAGATCGCTATTGCTGCCAACCGCTGCGCCAAGAAGGACATACTGGAGCACAGTAGTGCGCAAAATTCCACCGAACAGCAGAATACAGCACAAAAGTTAAAGCTACGCATACCAAACGTAGCACAACCCAAACAAGCCGCACGTTGCCTGACGCAAGTCAATCTGCCAGGACGGCTATTGCAAGCCTTCGCAGAGCGAAGCTCAAAATATTACAGCACATTAGGGAGCAGAAATCCAACTAACAGCAGATCATATCACCAAAGACGAAGCTACCCTTCCAAACCTATCCAATCGTAACATAACCGAACGTATCCTAACACAACCTAACGTGCCGCGATCGCCATTGCTGCCCTCCCCATAGCCAAGCCGGAAATATTGATGGAGAATGGACTTCAGAAATCCATAAGACCGCAGTGTATATTACAACAGTTAAAAAGCTACCCGAAGTTAACTCAAACAAACGGAACATATCCAAACATACCCTGACGCAATCTAACGTGCCGATATCACCTTTGCTGCCCTCCCCGGGCACAAGCAGGACATACTAGAGCATACTAGAGCGCAGATATCCGCCGAATAGCAGTGTACTGCAGAAAAGTTTAAACTACGGAAACCACACTTAGCTTAACACAGCCTAACCGAACGTAACCTATCTCAAAGTGACTTGCCGAGATGAGCATTGCTGACCTTTCCAGAGCCAAGCTGAATATATTGGAGCAGTATAGGGCGTAGAAACCCAGCTTATTAGCTATCATCCATAGAATCGCTGTGAATTTCGGAGAGGTCAGAGCTACCCAAACCTAACACAAACCAACCGAACATAACCAAATATAGGCTAACTTAACCCTACGTACCGAAACCACGAGTACTGCCCTCCACAGAGGCGGGCACGACATACTAGTGCACACTAAGGCGCAGAAATCCACCTTATAGCAGTGTACAGCACACATGTTGAAGCTACTCTTGCCGAGCATAGCATAACCCAAACTAACCAAACGTAGCCTGACTGATCATAAAGTGCATCGACAACTGTTGCTGGCCACCCCAGAGCCAAGCAGAACACAGCAGTGGAGAGCAGAACGCTGAAGTCTATAGAATCGCTGGGTATATCAGGAAAATCAGAGATATCAAATCCTAACCCAAAGATACGGAACATAAGCAAATATAGTCTATCGCTACCTAACGCACCGAGACCGCTATTGCTGCCCTCCGCAGATCCAAGCCCGGACGTACTAGATCACAGTAGAGCATAGAAATCCTCCGAATAGCAGTGTACAGCAAAAAAGTCGTAGCTACAATGACCAAACTTAGACTAACCCAACACAACCGATCGTAACCTAACTCTACCTAGCGTGCCGCGCCCACAACTGCTGGCCTCGCCAGGGCCAAGCAGATCATGTTAATATAGAGTAGAACACAGGGGTCCATGGAATAGCAGTGTATATCAAAAAAGTCAAAGCCACCCTAACATAACTTACCCTAACCCAACCTAACTGAATGTAACGTGACCAAACGTAACGTGCCTAGAGCACTATTACTGGCCTTACCGGATCCTAACTGAACACGTTACAGGACTGTAGGGCGCAGAAATCCACCTAATAGCAGACTATAGCACTAAAGCAAAAGCTACCTTCTCCTAACCTAACCAACCGTAACATAACCAAACGTAATCTATCTGAAGGTCTTGTGCCGCGGCCGCTATTGCTGGCCTCCCTGAGGCCAAGCAGAACGCATTAGCGGACATTAGAGCGCAGAAATGCATGGAATCGCAGTGTATATCAGAAGCGTAAAAGCTACCCAAACCTAACCTAAACCAACAGAGCATATTCAAACATAGTCTAACTAAACATATCGTGCCGAGACGGCAATTTCTGCCCTCCCCATTTCCAAGCTGGACATACTAGAGCACAATAGAGCGCACATATCCACCGAACGCCAGTGTAAAGCAAAAAACTTCAGGCTATCATAACAAAACTTGGCCCGTCCCAACCAGACCGAACGTAACCTGACTAATCATGGCGTGCTGAGGGCACTACTACTGTCCTCCTAACAGACGAGCAGAATGAACTAGAGCACAGTAGACCGCAGGCTTCCGCCGAATGGCATTGTATAGCAAAAATGCCAAAGCCACCCTGACCAAACTTAACGAACCCTAACAATTCCGAACGTAACATAACAAAAAAAAGGTTCCACGCCCACTATAGCTGGCCTCCCCACAGACAAGCAGAGGGTAGTAGAGCACCGCGGTGCGCAGATATGGGCCGAATAGCAGTGTAAAGCTCAAAAGTCAGGGCTACCCTATCCTAACCTAAGCACACGAACCATAACCAAACGTAATATAACTCAACCTATCGTACCGTGACGACAATTTCTGCCTCACAGGGACAAAGAGAGCATACTAGAGCACAGTAGATCGCAGAAATCCACCGAATAGCAGTACATAGCAAAAAAGTAAAAGGTACCCTAATCAAATGTAGCCCAACCAAACCTATCCGAACGCAACCTGGCTCAAATTAGCACGCCGGGGCCACCTTTGCTGACCTTCCCAGTGCCAAGCAGAACATACTGGAGCGCAGCAGATCGCAGAAATCCACCGAACAGCAGTGCATAGCACAAAGGCCACAGCCATCATAACCAAGCGTGTCCCAACCTAGCGTAAACAGACGGAACTTGACTTAACATAATGCGACGCTGCCACTATTTCTTGCCACCCCAGAGCAAAGCAGAGCATATTAGATCTCTGTGGAGCGTAGAAATCCAGCGAATTGCAGTGCATAGCACAGAAGTGAAAGCTGCACCAGCCTAACCTAGCCAAACATAACATAAACAGACCTACGCTAACCCAACATAACGTGACGTTGCCGCTATTGCTCGGCTTCCCAGGGACAAGCTGAACATATTTGGGCACCGTAGAGCACAAATACCCGACGAATAGCAGTGTATATCACAAATGTCGGGGAGCCCGTCACTTAACATTACCTAACCCAACCTACCCATACGTATCCTAACACAACAAAACGTACCGATACCACAACTGCTGGCCTTCGCAGAACCAAGCTGAATATATTGGATGAGAGTGCTGTGCAGGAATCCACCGAACAGCAGTGCGCTGCACAAGATTCAATGCTACCCTCTCATAACCCAAACAATCGTAACATAACCGGCCGTAACCCAACACAATATAACGTGCCGCGACAACTATTGGTGGCCCACCCAGGGCTAAGCAGAATATAGTAAAGCACAGTAGGGCGCACACATCTACCGAATAACTGTGTACAGTGCGGAAGACAAAGCTATCATATCCAAACCCGACATAGCTTAACCACACCAAACGTAACGTATCACAAACTAACGTGCCGACACCGCCTATGCTGGTATCCCCAGAGCCAAGCAGAATATACAAGTGGAGAGTAGAGCTCAGAAATCCCCCGCGTTGCAGTGTATAGCAAAATGTTAAAGATACCTAAACCTTACCGGAAACAACATGAGCGAACCAAACGTATCATAGCTCAACCTATCGTGACGAGACAACTATTTCTGGGCTCTGCAGAGCCAGGTAGAAAATATTACAGCACAGTTGAACGTAGAAATCCAGAGAATAGCACCGTGTAGCACAAACTTCAATGCTATCTTATCCTAAACTGACCAAACGTAACATAGCTCAACCTAACGTGGCGAGACCACTGTTGCAGGCCAACCCAGAGCCGAGCAGAGCATTTTAGTGGAAAGTAGATCGCAGAAATCCACCGAATAGCAGATTACAACGCAAAGCTCAATGCAATACTATCCCAACTTAACCATTCGTAGCATAGCCAAGCCTAACCGAAGAACACCTAACTTGATGCGACGGCCTCTGCTGCTCTCCCGGAGCCGAGCAGAACACACTAGAGGTGAGTAGTGATCAGAAACCCATAGAATCGCAGCGTATAGCCGAACGGACGAAGCTACCCGAACCTAACCCAAACTAATGTAACCCAACCAAACGTAGCATATCTCAGCATTGCGTGCCGCGACCACTATAGCTTGCATCCGAGGAGCCAGGCAGAATGTAGTAGAGCGCGGTAGAGCGCAGAAGTCCGCCGAACGACAGTGTCCACCACGAAAGACGATGCTATACTAACCGAACTTATCAAAACCTAACATAACCAATCGAAACGGATCTCTACCTAACGTTCCGAGACCACTATTGTCGGCCTCCACAGAGCCGAGTGAAGCATATTAGAGGAGAGTAGAGCGCAGGTACCCATATAATCACAGTGTATAGCAGAAGAACCGAAGCTACCCGAACATAACCGACAGCAACGTAACCTGACCAAACGTAGCATAATATAACACAGCGTGCGGCGACCACTATTGCCGGCCAACCCACGGCTAAGCAGAATATGCTAGAGCACAGTAGAGCTCAGAAATCCACCGAATAACAGTATGCATCACGAAAGTCGAAACTATCCTATCCTAACTAAAACTAACCTGACCTAGCCGAACATAACATATCTCAGCCTAACGTGCTGTGGCCACGATTTCTGTACTCACCAGGGCCAAGCAGAAAGCTTTATAGCATAGTAGTGCGCAGAAATCCACGGAAGAGCAGTGTATGGCACAAAAGTCGAAGCTGTACTATACTACCTTAACCAAACGTAACGTACCCTAGCGTAATCAATCTCAACACTAAGGTGCTACGACCACTATTGCTGGCCTCCGCGGAGTCGGGCAGAGCATACTATAGGAGCGCAGAACGCAAAAATCCACAGAGACGAAGTGCATTGCAGAAGAGTCGAAGCTATCGAAACATAGCCCATACTAACGGAACCTAAACAAACGTAGCACAGCAAAGCGTAAAGTGCCGATACCGCTGATGCTAGCCTCCACAGAGCCAAGCAGTTCCTACTGTAGTACAGTGGGGTGCAGAAATGCATCGAAAGCTGCGAGTAGCAAAAATGTCAATGCTATCCATTCCGAACCCATCCAAGCGTAACCTAAACAATCGTAGCCTAAATAAACATAAAGTGCCGCAACAACTATTGCTGGGATCCCGGTAGACGGACAGAACGTAGTAGAGGTGGGTAGGGCTCAGAAATCCATAGAATCGCAGCGTACAGCAGAGAAGTCGAAGATATCCAAACCTGACCCAAACAAACATAACCTAACCAAACGTAACATAACTCGGCCTAACGTACCGGAACCACTATTGCTGGCCTCCCAGGGCAAAGCAGAATGTAATACAGCTCGGTGGAGCGTAGAAATACGCCGAACAACTATGTCCAGCGGGAAAGTCAATGCTATCTTAGATGAACGTAACACAACATAACCAAACCAAACGTAACTGCACTCTACCTAGCGTACCGAGACCACCATTGCTGGCATCGCCAGATAAAAGCAGATAATATTAGACACAGTTGAGCGCAGGAATCCACCGCATTGCAGCGTATAGCACAAAAGTCGAAGATATCCAAACATAAACTGACCTAACTCAACACAAGAAGTCAAAGATTTCCTATCCTAACATAGGATAGGGAGGCCAGCAGTAGCGGCCGCGGCACGGTAGGCTTAGTTAGGTTACGTTTGTCTGTGCTACGATTGATTATGTTCGTGTAGAATAGCCTTGACTTTTGCGATATGCACCACTATACGGTGGACTACTGCGCGCTACTCTGCTCTAATGCATTCTGCTTGGCTCCTTGCATTGCAGCAATAGTGGTCTCAGCACGTTAGGATGTCTTAAGTCGCGTATGGTTACGCTGCCTTAGTTACGGTTAGGTGGGGATAGCTCTCGCTCTTGTACTACACACTGATTTTCGGTGTGTTACTGTGATCTACTGTGCTCTGATATACTCTGTTTTGCTCTGCGGATGCCAGTAATGGTGGCCAAGGCACGTTGGTTTGAGTTTGGTTACTTTCGGCTTGGTTACGCTCGTTTGGGTTAGATTTCAACGCTATACTCTCGTATAGTATGTTCTGCGTGGCTATGTCGAGGCCAGCAATAGTGGTCTCGGCACGTTGCGTTGAGGTAGGTTGCGTTCAGTTATATTAAGTTTGGCAATGTTAGGACAGGATAGCCTTGACTTTCGCGTTATACACTGCTACTCGGTTCATTTCTGCGTCCAGATGTGCTCTAGCATACACCGTTTGGCCTTGGGAAGGCCAGCAATGGTCGTCTCCTCAAGTTAAATTGATTTATGGTACTCTTGCCTATGTTACGTTTGGTGAGATAAGGTTAGGGCAGCCATGGCTTTCGTGCTATACGCTGTTATTTGGTAGATATCTGCTATCCACTGTGCTCTAATATATTCTGCTTTACCCTGCTCAGGCCAGCCGTAGTGGTCTCGGCACGATAGGTTGAGCTTCGTTACGTTCGGCTATGATACGTTTGGTTACGTTACGCTTGGCTGTTATGACAGCATAGCTCTGATTTTTGTGCTACACAGTGCTATTCGGCGTTTATCTGCGACCTACTGTGTTCTATTATGTTCGGCTTTTCTATGGGGAGGACAGCAATAACGGTTTCGGCACGATAGGTTCAGATATGTTACCTATGGCTATGCTACGTATAGTTAGATTAGGACCGAAAAGCTCTAACTTTTGTGCTAAAAACTGCTCTTCGGTGGATATCAGCGCTCCACGTTGCTCTACTAAGCACCACTTGGTTCTTCGGCGGCTAGCAATTGTGGTCGCGGCACGCTTGTTTGTGTTATGTTACGTTCGGTTATATCAGGTTAGGCTACGTTTGGCAAGGCAGCTTAGACTTTCGTGATATACGCTGTTATTCCCTGAAATTTCTGCCCTCTTCATTGCTCCACTATACTCTGCTCGTCTCTGGGAAGACCAGCAATAGCGATCGTGGCAGGATAGTTTGAGATATGTTAAGTTTGGCTTTGTTAACATTTGTTTGATTAGGGCAGGACAGCTTTAACCTATGTGATATTCGGTGAATTTCTGCGGTCTACCCTGCTGTAGTATATTCTGCTTTGTTCTGGGGAGGCTAGCAATGGTAGCGTAACAACGTAATGTTTAGCTATGCTACTTTGGTTTGGTCCCGCTGGGTCAAATTAGGTTCGGCTACCTTTCCCTTTCTTGCTATACATAGCAGTGGGGCCGATTTCTGCACCCTCCTGTGCTCTAGTATATTCTCCTTGGCTTTGGGGAAGTCAGCAATAGTGATCTCGGCAATTTGGGTTGAGTAAGGTTTTGTTTGGTTTGCTTATGTTAGGTTATATTTGGTCAGTGTAGCTTTGGCTTTTGTGCAACACACTGCTCTTCGGTGGATCTCTGCGCTGTACAATGCTCTACTAGCCTCCGCTCGGCTCTGGGAGGCCAGTAATTGTCGTCGTGATGCGTTCGGTTGTGTTCGGTTACGTTTGGGCACGGTAAGCTGCTATGGTTTATGTTTGGATATGTTTGACCTTTCTGCTATTGACTGCTATTCTATGGATTGCTGCGCTCTTGTTTCCTCTATTATTTTCTGTTTGGCCCTCGGGAGGCATACAATTGTGGCCGCGGCATGGTAGGTTGCGTTGCGTTAGGTTCGGCAATGCTACGATTCGTTAGGTCAGGGTAGGATAGCTTTGACTTACGTGCTATACGCTGCTATTCCGCGGCTTTGCGCTCTACATTTCTCTACTGTACCGAGTTCGGACCTGGGTACAACAGCATATTGCTCGTGGCACGATACGTATTGATATGTTACGTTTGTTAGGTTAGGTTATGCTATGTTTGGTTGGCATAGCTTCGACTTTCGTGTTATGCACAGTTAGACTGTGTATATCTGCGCTCTACCATCGTCTAATAAGTGCTGCTTGGATCTTTGGATGCCATCTACCGTGGTACAGGCACGTTACATTGAGTTATCTTAAGTTCGGTTAGGTTATGCGTGATTGGGTTAGGTTTGGGCCGCTTTGACTTGTGTGCTACACACTGCCATTTTATGGATTCCAACGCTCTACTGTGCTTTATCTAAACCTGCTTTTCTCTGCGGACGCCAGCAATAGTGGTCGCGGCACCTTAGATTCTTCTATTTTACGTCCGCTTATGTCAGGTTAGGTCTGGTTAGGAGAGGATATCTTTGACTTTTCAGCTATACGCTGCTATTTGGTGGCTTTCTGCGCTCTTCTGTGCTTTACTATTCTCTGCTCGACCCAGGGGATCCCTGCAGTAGTGGCCGTGGCACGGTAGGCTTTGATAGGCTGCGTTTGGTACCGTCACGACTGGATCGGTTAGTATAGGACAGCTTTGACTTTTGTACTTTTTGCTGCTGTTCGGTGGATATTTGCGGCCTACTGTGCTCTGGTATGCTCTGCATGGCGCTGTGCAGGCCAGCAATGGTGATCTCGGCACGTTTGGTTCTGTTATGTTTCGCTTGGCCGGGTTACGTGATGTCAGGTTAGGTCACGATATCTTCGACTTTTGTGCTTTGCACTTTAGTGCCACGGATTTCTGTGTTCTTCTGTCGTCTAGACTATTCTGCTTTGGCCTGGGCTGGCCAGAAATTGTTGTCTAGGCACGTTAGGTTATGTTAAGCTACGTTCGGTTTTGTCATGTTTGAGTTTGTTAGGATAGTGTAGCTTCGACTATTGCGCCATGCACAGTGATACTATGGACTTCTGCGCCCTTATCGCTCTAGTTTGTTCTGCTGGCCTATGAGGATGCCAGCAACGGATGTTTCGTCACGCAAGTTTGTGTTTGGCTACGCACGACCTGGCTGGGTTCGGATATGATTGATCAGTATGGCTTCGACTCTTGTGCTGTACACTGCTGTTCGGTGGATTTCTGCGCCCTACCGCGCTCTAATATTTTCTGCTTGGCTCTGGAGAGGCCAGCGGTAGTGGTCTAGGCACGTTAGGTTGAGTTACAATACGTATGGCATGCTAAGTTCCGATATGTTAGGCTAGTGTAACTTTGACGATTGTGCCATACACTGATATTCGTTGGATTTCTATGCACTACATTGCTCTACTAATATCTGCTCAGCTCTGAGGAGGCCAGCAGTAGCGGTCTCGGAACGCTAGGCTGAGATATGCTACCTTTGGTTGGGTTATGTTTGTTCGGGTTAGGTTTGGATTGATTTGACTTTCGTGCTATAAGCCGTTATTCGTGGCCTTTCTGACCCCTACTGCGCTCTACTATATTCTGTTTGGCTCTGGAGATTTCATCAACAGTGGCCGCGGCGTGTCACGTTGAGATATGCTACGTTCGGTTAGGTTAGGTTTGTACAGGCTACGTTAGGATATCCTAGACTTTTGTGCTATACACTGCTATTCTGTACCTTTCTGCGCTCTTCTGTGCTCTAGTAAATTCTGCTTGGCGATGGGGAGGCGAGCAATATTGTTCTAGGCTCCTTAGGTTCGGTAGGGTTACGTTTAGTGTGTTACGTTATGCCAGGATACCATAGAGTAACTTCGACTTTTCTGCAGGACACTGCTATTCGGATGATTCCTGCGCTTCACAATGCTCCACTATACTCTGATCGACACTGGGACTGCCGGTAGTAGTGGTCCCGCCACGTTAGGCAGCGATAAGGTACGTTTGGTAATGTTATGTTAATTTGTGCTAGGATTGGATTGCTTTGACTTTTCTGCTATACACTGGGGCTCTATTGATTTCTACGCCCCGCTTTCCTCCAATACTTTCTGACTAGCTCTCGGGATGTCCGCAATTTCGGTCGCGGCACGTTAAGTTGAGTTGCATTAATTTCCTTTATGTTAGTTTCGGTCGGGTTATCTTAGTATGGCGTCGTCTTTTGTGGTCAATACTGCTATGCTATAGACTTCCGCGCTATAGTGTGCTCTATCACATTCTGCTTGTGCCTTGGGACTCCAGAAACAGCGGTCGCGCTTGTTTGAGTTATATTAGGTATCGCCGGGATAGGTTACGTCATGTTTGGACAGGATAGCTTTCACCTTTGTGCTATACACTGCCATTAGGTGGATTTCTGCTCTCTACTCAGCTCTAATATGCTCCGCTTGGCCTGGGGTGGTCAGCCGCAATGTTCTCGGCACATAATGTTTAGATATGATACGTTCCTCTAGGTTAGGTTCGTATGGGTCAGGTAATAGTATCTTAGACCTTTTTTGCTATCAACTGCCATCCTATGGACCCCTGCGCTGTACCATCCTCTAATATGTTCTGCCTGGCGATGTGGAGGCCCCGCAGTAGTGTTCTAGGCACGTTAGGTGTAGGTAGGTTAAGAATGGCATGTGACGATTTGATATGTTGGAAATGTATAACGTTGACTTTTGTGCTATACACTGCTATACGGTAGAAATCTACGCCCTACATTCCTCTACCCCTCTCTGCTCGACGCTGAGGAGGCCGGCAATAGTTGAGCGGCACGTTATCTTGGATTAATTTACGTTTGGCTACGTTACGGTGTGTAAGGGTTGGGAAGGATGGCTTCAACTTTTGTGCTAAACACTGGCATTCGGTGGAACTCTGTGCTCTACTGTGCTCTAATATGTTCTGCTTTGCCCTGGGGAGGTCAGCAATGGCGGTCTAGGCACGATAGGTTGAGATAGGTGACGTCCGATTATGTTATGTTTGGAAAACTCTGTGCTCTACTGTGCTCTAATATGTTCTGCTTTGCCCTGGGGATGTCAGCAATGGCGGTCTAGGCACGATAGGTTGAGATAGGTGACGTCCGATTATGTTATGTTTGGTTAGGCTAGGATAGGATAGCTCTGTCATTCGTGGTGTACACTGATATTCGGTGGACCGCTGTACTCCAATGTGCTCTAGTATAATCTGCTCGACCCTGGGGAGGGCAGCAATAGCGTTCTCGGCACGTTTGGTTGAAAATTATTTCGTATGGTTATGCTACGTTTGGCTAGGTTAGGATAGGACAGCTTCGAATTTTGTGCCGTACACCACCATCCGGTGGTTTTCTACGCACTACATTGCTCTAATATTCTCTGCTTGGCTCTGGGGAGGTCAGTAATTCCTGTCTCGGCACATTATGTTGAGTAAGGCTACGTTTGGTCAGGTTTGGTTCGGACAAGTTGTGTCGGGATATCTTCCACTTTTCTGCTACACACTGCAATTCGTTGGATAGCTACGCTCTACTGCGCTCTAGCATATTCTGCTTGGCTCTAGGGAGGCAATTAATAGTGGCCACAGCACTTTAGGTTTAGTTAGGGTGCGTTCGGTTATATGACGTTCGGATAGGTTAGGAAAAGATAGCTCTGACTTTGGCGCTGTACACAGCAATGCGGTCAAATTCTACGCTCTATTGGACTCTAATATGCTCTGCGTGGTTTTGGGGAGGCCAGCAATAGTGGCCTCGGTACGTTAGGTTAGGTTTGGTTACGTTTGATTATATTACGTTTGGATATCTGAGGACACGGCACAGTTGACTTTTGTGCTGTAGACGGATATTGGGCAGATTTCTGCGCTCTTCGTTGTTCAAATGTACTCTCCTCGACTATGAAGAGGCTAGTGGTCCCGGCACGTTAGGTTTTGTTAGGCTACGTTTGGTTAGGTCACGTTTGCTTGGGTTATGCTTCGACAGGTCCGACTTTCGAGGTATACACTGCTATTCTGTGGATTTCCACGCTCTACTGAGCTCTACTATACTCCGCTTGGCCCTGGGGAGTCCAGCAATAGTGGTCTCGGCACGTTGGGCTTAGATAGATATCGTTCAGTTGTGTTACGTTTGGACAGGTTAGGATAGTGTATCTATGGCCTTTGTGCTGCACCCTGCTGTTCGGTTTACTTATGCGCTCTCCTGTGATCTTATATACACAGCTTTGTACCGGGAGTTCCAGCAATAGTGGCCGCGTCGCGTCAGGCTGTGTTAGGCTACGTTTGGTTAGGTTACGTTTGTTTGTGTTAGCCCAGGATGTCTCTGACATTCGTGCTCCACACTGCCATTCTTTGCACCTCTGCTCTCTACTCTCCCCTAATGTGCCCTGCTTTGCGATGGTGAGCCCAGCATTATTAGGCTAGGCACGTTACGTTGGGATTGGTTAAGTTCGGTTATGTTTGGTTAGGTGAGGTTATGTTAGGATATCTTTTACTTTTCTGCTTTACACTTCAGTGCAGCGGATTTCTGCGCCATACATTGCTCTAGTATGCTCTGCTAGCCACTGGGAAGGCCAGCAATTGTAGTCTAGGCACGTTACGTTTTGTTCGGTTACGTTTGCTTACGTTAGGTTTGGTCAGGTTAGGGAGAGGTAGCTTCGACTTTTGTGCTGTACACGTCTATGTGTCTGATTTCGGCCCTCTGCTGTGCCGTGATAAGTTTTGCTTGGCTCTGTGTAGGCCTGCAGTAGCGGCTTCTGCACGTTGTCGACCTAGGTTACGTTTGGTTAGGTTAGGTTAGGTTTTGTTTGGTTCGGATAGCTTTTACTTTTGTGCTGTGCACTGCTATTCGGTGGATTTCTGCGCTGTACTCTGCTCTAGTATCTTCTGCTCGTCTTTGGGGAGGCCAGCAATATTGGTCTCGGCACGTGAGGTGTAGGTACGTTACGTTTGTAAGTATTACGTTTGTATAGGTTAGGGCAGGATAGAGGTGATTTGTGTGATTCAGTGGATTTCTGCGCTGTTCATTGCTCTGCTATACTGTGTTCCACTCTAGGGAGGCCAGTAACAGTTGTCTCGGCACGTTAGGTTAAGTTGGGCTACGTTTGGTTAGGATATATTGGTACGGGTTAGCTTCGGATTTCCACGTCTTTCGTGGTTTAAACTGTTTTTCGGTGGACTGCTGCGCTCTACTCTGCTCTAGTATGTTCTGCTTGGCTCTGTGTACGACATCAATCGTCGTCGCAGCACGTTATACTGTGTTCGTTTACGTTTGGCTGTGTTGCGATCGGCGGGGTTAGGAGGTGGTAGCTTTGACTCTTTTGCTATACACTGCTGTTCGGCGGATTTCAGCGCTCTGCAGAGCTCTAGTGCGGTCGGCTTGGCACTGGGATGCTCAGCAATATTGGTCTTGGCACGTTATGTTTAGTTACGTTATGTTCTGTCAGGACAGCTGAGGCTACGTATGGTTAGAATGGCTCTGACATTTGTTGTGTAGGCACGTTAACTTTAGTTATACTACGTTCCGTTAGGTTGGGTTAGGCCAGGTTAGGTTCGGATATCCTTAGCCTTCGAGCTGTACATTGCTATTTGGTTGCTTTCTGCGCCATTCTGTGCTCAACTATACTCTGCTCGGCTTTCGTGTGGCCAGCAGTAGTGGTCGTGGCACGATTGGTTTCGCTTGGCTACGGTTGGTAATGTCACGATCGGTTAGGTTAGGATAGGATAGCTGTGACTTTTGCGTTATACACCGCTATTCTTTGGATTCCTACGATCTACATTGCTCTACTATACTCTGCTCGGCTAAGGGGAGGCCCGTAATGGTGGGGTATGTTAGGATATCACTGACTTTCGTGCTACAAACTGCCATTCAAATGGACCCTTACGCTCTACTCTCCCCTAATATGCCCTGACTGGCGATGGCGAGACCAGCAATAGTTGGCTAGGCACGTTTGGCTTGGTTAGGCTGCGTTCGTTTGTATTACATTTGGTTAGGTTAAGATAGGATAACCCCGACTTTTGGGCTGTACTGAGTACACTGCTGCTCGGTGGATTTCCACACTTTTCTGTGCTTGAATATGCCCTGCTTGGCTCTGAGCTGTACTCAGTACACTGCTGCTCGGTGGATTTCCACACTTTTCTGTGCTTGAATATGCCCTGCTTGGCTCTGTGGATGCCAGCAATGACGGTATCTGCATGTTAGGTTGAGCTTGGCTTCGTTTGGCTAGGTCAGGTTATGCCAGATTAGGTAACGATATCTTCGCCTTTTGTGCTTTGCACTTCAATACGTCGGATTTCTGCGCTCTCCTGCGCTTTAGTATATTCTGCTTCGCTCGGGGGAGGTCAGCAACAGTGTTCTAGGCACGTTAGGTAGTGCTTGCATACGTTTGGTTCTATTATGTTTGGTAATGTTAGCCGATGATGGCTGTCACTCTTGCGCTGTACACTCCTATTCGGTGGATTTCTGAGCTCTACTGTTGTCTAGCATTGCCTGGCTTTCTCTGGGAATTCCAGAAATAGTGGCCGAGGCTCGTTAGGTTGAGTTGGGTTACGTTTTGTTTGGTTAGGTTTGTTTGCGTTGGGTTAGGACATCTTTGACTTGCGTGCTATACACGGCCTTCCTATGCACATGTGTGCCCTACTGTGATTTATCATATTCTGCTTGCCTCTGTGCAAGCCAGCAATAGCGGTCGCGGTACGTTAGGTCTAGTTATTCCACGTTTGGTTAGGTTATGTTTGGCCTGGTTAGGTTAGTGTATCTTTGACTTTTGTGCTATAAATTGCAATTTGGTTGCCTTCTGACCTCCACTGTGCTCTAATATTCTCTGCTCTGCTCTGCGGACGCCGCCGGTAGTTGTCTCGGCACGTTAGGTTGAGTAAGGTTACGTTTGGATATGTTTGGTTATGATAAGTTCGGCTAGGATGGCTCTGACAATCGTGCTGTATACTGCTATTCGGTGGATTTCTGCGATCTACTCTGCTCTATTATATTCTGCTTGGCCCTGGCGAGACCAGCACGAGTGATCGCGGCACTTCGTTTTGAGTTAGGCTTCGTTTGGTAGGGCTAAGTTAATTTGAGGTAGGTATGGATAGCTTTGACTTTTTGGCTTTACACTGCGATTCCAAGGATTTCTGTTCTCTTCTCTCCTTTAATATGTACTGCTCTTCTCTCCTTTAATATGTACTGCTCTTCTCTGGGGAGGCCGGCAGTAATGGTAGCGACACGTGAGGTTTAGTTACTGTTATCCGGAGGACTCGTGCGCTCTACTGTGCTCTAATATGTCCTCCTTGGCTCTGAGGACGCCAGCAATATGGATCTCTGGTCGTTAGGTTGTGCTCGGTTTCCTTTGCTTAGGTATACTTACGCTAAGTTCGATATTGATAGCATTGACTTTTGTACTCTACGCAGCATTTCGGTGGATTTCTGCGCTCTATTGTTCTCTAGTACGCCCTGCTTGGCTCTCGGGCGGCCTGCGATAGTGGTCTCGGCACATAATGTATATATATATATATAATGTATATATAATGTGTGTGTGTATATATATATATGTGCTACTTTCAGTTAGATCAGGTTAGTTCAGGTACGGATATGGTATCTCTGACTTTTTACGGTACACCGCAATGCAGCGGGTTCTTGCACTCTACTCTCCTATATTATATACTGCTTGTCACTGGGAGGCCAAAAATAGTGGTCTCGACACGTTAGGTGAAATCAGGGTACGTTTAGTTATTCTACGATTGACTAGGTTATATTAGGGTTACTTTGACTTTTGCGCTATACACAGCTCTTCGGTGGATTTCTGCGCTCTACTCTCCTCTAATATTTTCTGCTTCGATCTGCGGTGGCCAGTAATATGGGTCTCTGCACGATATGTTGACATAAGCAATGTTTTGTTAGTTTAGGTTAGTCCAGGTAAGGATTGAATATCTTAGGCTTTTCTGTTCTAAACCGCAATTGCGGTGGGTTCCAGCGCTCTACTGCACTCTATTATATCCTGCTAGCCTCCGGGAGGCAAAAAATTTTGTTCTCGACGCGTTAGGTTGCATTAGGTTATAATTGGTCATGTTAAGATTAGTCACTTGGGGATAGGGTAGCTCTGACTTTTGTGCTAGGCACGGCTCTTCGGGGGTATCCGGGCTCTGCGGTGCTATAGTATGTTCTGCTTGGCTCTGGGGTGGCCAGCATTAGAGTCCTCGGCTCGTCAGCTTGAGTTCGGCTACGTTCGGTTATGTCACGTTTGGTTAGGTTAGGATAGGGTTGCTTTGACTTTTGCGCTGTACACTGCTATGCTATGGATTTCTGCGCTCTACTCTCATCTAATATGTACTTCTGAGCTCTGGGGAAGGCCGCAATAGTCGTCTCGTCACGATAGGTTGTATTAGGTTACGTATGGTTAGGTTAGGTTAGGATGGATTTGACTCTTGTGCTATGCACTGCTATTCCGTGGATTCCTGCAATCTATTGGGCAACGGTATGTCCTGCTTGGCTCGGTGTAGACTAGCAGCAGCGGTATTGCCGTGTTACATTTTGTTAGGCTACGTTTGGTTAGTTTATGTTAGTTCTGGTAAGGTTTGGATATCTTTGACCTTTGCGCTATACACTGCAATGCGGCGGATTTCTGCGCCCTACTGTTGTTTAGGATATTCTGCTTGACTCTGGTGAGGGCAAAAATAGATATCTCGTCCCGCCAGCTTGAGTTATTTTACTTTCGGTTTGGACAGGTTACGCTAATTTAGGTCAGGACAGCTTTGACTTTCGTACTGTACACAGCTGCTCCGTTGGTTCCGGCGCACTATTGTGCTCTGCCACATTCTGCTTTTCCCTGACGAAGCCAGCAACAGTGGTTGCGTCACGTTATGTTGAGTTGGTCTACGTTCAGTTAGGTTACTTTGGTTGTGTAAGTTTCGGATCGCGTTGACTTTTCCGTTACGCACTGCGATTATATGAATGTCGGTGCTCCCCTTTCCTCTAATCTGCTCTGCTTTGTTATGCGGATGCCATCAATGTCGATCTCGGATCTTCGGTTCGAGTTATGTTAGGTTTGGTTGCGTTACGTTTGGTTAGGTTAGGGCAGAATGGCTTTGAATTTCTTACTGTAGGCTATTGTTCGGTGGATTTCTGCGCTCTACAGTGTTCTACTATATTCTGCTTTTCTCTGGCGAGGGCAAAAATAGTGGTCTCGACACGTTAGGTTGAATTAGGGTACGTTTGTTTGTGTTACGGTTGGCTAGGATAGGATTGGGTAGCTTCGACTTTTGCTGCAGACACTGCTCTTCGGAGCATTTCTACGCTCTACAGTGCTGTAGCCTGTTCTGATTGGCGATGGGCGTCCAGCATTAGTGATCTCGGCACGTTAGGTTGAGTACGGTTACGTTCGGTTATGTTATGTTTTGCTAGGTTAGGGTATGGTAGCTCGGACTCTTGTACCGTACAGTGCTATTCTATGGATTTCTGCGCTCTACTCTCCCTAATATGCTCTGATTGGCACTGGCGAGGGCAGCAATAGACGTCTCGACACGATAGGCTGTGCTACGTTACGTTTGGTTTCGTTCCGTTTTTTCAGGATAGGAGCGGATAGCATCGACTTTTGTACTCTACACAGCTTTCGCGTGGATTTCTGCGCACCACTGTGCTCTGGCATGTTCTACTTGGCTCTGGGGAGACCCGCAGTAGTGGTAACGGCACGTAACGTTGAGTTAGGCTACGTTTGGTTAGTTTATGTAAGTTCGGGTAAGGATTGGGTATTTTTGACTTTTGTGCTATGCACGGCATTGCGGCGGGTTCCTGCGCTCTACTGTTCTCTTCATATACTGCTTGTTTCTGGTGAGTCCGACTATGGGCGTCTCGGCACGATAGGTGTTTTTCGGTTACGTTAGGTTATGTTACGTTTGGTTAGGTTACGACAGGTTAGATTTGACTTCTGTGCTATACAGTGATATCGTATGGATTTCTGCGCTCTACAGTTCTCTAATGTGTTCTGCTTGGCTCTGTGGATGCCAGGAGTAGTGGCCTCGGCACTCTGGGTGAATTTATGCTGCGTCTGCTTATACTGCGCTTGGACAGGTTAGGATAGGGTATCTTTCACTTTAGTGCTATACACCGCTATTCGGTGGATTTCCACGCCCTACGTTGCACTACTGTACCCTGGTCGACTCTAGGGAGGCCACTAATAACAGTCTCGACCCGCTATATTGAGTAGGCTAAGTATGGCTGCGTTACGTTTTCCTGAATTAGGCTCGTGTAGATTAGACTTTCGTGGTATTCACTGATATTCGGTGGATTTCGGCCATCTACAGTGCTCTGGTAGGTTCAGCATGGCAATGGGAAGGCCAGCAATAGTGGTATTTGCACGTTATTTTCAGTTAGGCTACGTTTGGCTAGGTTAATTTATGTCAGGTTTTGTTACGATATCTTTAACTTTTGTGCTTTGGACCTCTGTGCGGCTGATTTCTGCGCTCTCCTGTGTCCTAGTATATTCTGTTTTGCTCTGGGGAGGGTAGCAGTAGTGCTCTCGACACGTTAGGCTGAGATATGCTGTGTTTGGTTATGTTACGTTTGGATACGTTGTGACAGG
>NW_016908418.1:441649-501746 GCF_001483705.2 Eufriesea mexicana
GGGGGGGGGGCGCAGCAGTAGCCTAGGAAAGTTAGGCTGCGTTAGGTTACGCTAAACTTTACCATGTTTGGTTATGTTAGGCTAGGATAGCTAAGACTCTTGTACTGTACACTGATATTCGGTGTATCTCTGCACTCTACCGTGATCTAACACTCCCTGCTTTGCTCTGGGAATTCCAGAAGTAGTGGCAGCGTCTCGTTAGATTCTGTTAGTTTACGCTTGGTCAGGTCTGGTTTGATTGTGTTAGGTTGGGATATAATTGACGCTCGTGCTATACACTGCCATTCTACGCACCTTCGTGCTCTACTGTGCTCTATCATATCATGCGTGTCTCCGGGGAACCAAGCAATAGTGGTCGCGGTATGGTAGGTTGAGTTATGCTACGTTCTGTTATGTTACGTATGGTTATGTCAGGATAGGGTAGCTTCGACTATTGCGCTGTGCACTGCGATTCTATGCGTTTCTGCTCCCTACTATCCTCTAATATGATCCGCTTGGCTCTGGGGAGGTCAGCAATAGTGGTATCGGCACGTTGGGGTGAGTCAAGTTACTATTGGTTACTTTATATTTAGTCAGGTTAAGATAGGAAAGATCTTAATTTTGTGCTATACACTGGTATACGGTTGATTTCCGCTCCCTACTGTGCTGCAATATGTTCTGATCGTCTCTGGGGGGACAGCAATAGTGGCCTTGGCGCGTTAGGTTTTGTTAGTCTACGTTTGGCTTGGCTATGTTAGGCTAGGTTTGGTTAGGTTAGCTTTGACCTTCGCAGTACACACTGCCATTCGGTCGATATCAGCGCTCTGCATTGCCCTACTAGACTCTGCTTGCCTCTGGAAGGCCGGCAATGGCGGGCGTGGCACGCTTTCCTGTGTTTGGTTACGTTTGGTTTGCTTAGGGTTGTTTATGTGTGGTTAGAGTGGCTTTGACGTTTGTGCTATACAATGATACTTGGCGGATGTCTGCGCTCTACTGTGCTCTTGTATGTTCTGCTTGGCTATGGGGAGGCCAGCAGTGGTGGTCTCGGCACTTTAAGTCAAACTAGTTACGTTTGGATGAATTAGGTATTAGATTAGCTCTGTCAGATTAACTTAGACCTTCGTGCTATACACTGCTATTCGGAGGATTTCTGCGCCCTGCTGTTCTCTGCTATATTCTGCTTAGCCCTGGGAATATCAGCAATATTGGTCTGGGCACGATAGTTTGAGTTATGTCACGTCTGGTTGGTTTAGGTCAGGGCAGGTTATTTTAGGTTGTCTTTGACTTTTGTGCTATACACTGGAATGTGGTGGATTTCTGCGCTCTACTGTGCTCTTGTATATTCTGCTTGGCCATGTGCAGGCCAGCAGTAGTGGTGCCTCGGCACGATAGTTTGAGTTAGGGTACGCTTGGTTAGGTCAGTTTCGGTGAGGTTATGATAGGCTACATTTGCCTTCGTGCTATACACTACTATTCGGTGGATTTCTGAGATCTACCGTGCTCTACATCATTCTACCTAGCTCTGGGGAAGCGAGCAGCTTTGGTCCCGGCATGTGACATTGAGAGATGCTTCGTTTGGTTAGGTTAGGTTAGGTAAGGTTAGGCTAGTTGATCTTCGACCTTCGTGCTATACACTGCTATTCGGTGGGTTTCTGTGCTATACATTGCTCTAATATACCCAGCTCGACCACGTAGAGGCGAGCAATAGTGGCCGTGGTACGTTAGGATGTGTTATGTTATGATTGTTTGGGTCAGGTTAGGCTATGTTTGGAGAGAATAGCTTTGACTTTTGTGTTATGAATTGTTGTAGGGTGGATTTCTGCTTTCCACTGTGGTCTAATGTTCTGCTTGGCTCTGGCGAGTCCGGCAAAAGCTGTCTCATTACTTTATGCTGAGTTACACTACGTTTGGATAGGTTAGCTTAGGCCAGGGTAGGTTAGGTTTTCTTCCACTTTTCTGCTTTGCAATGCAATGCGGTTGATTCCTGCTCTCTACTGTGCTCCGGTATATTCTGTTGGGCTGTGTGGGGGGGGGGGCGGCAGTAGCGGTCTCGGCGCCTTAGTATCAGGTACGTTACGTATGTTTGTGCTTCGTTTTGTTTGGTTAGGACACGATAGCCACGTCTTCTGCTCCATACTCTACAATTCGGTGGGTTTCTGCTTTCTATTCAGCTGTAACATGTCCCGCATTGCACTGTGGCGGCCTGGAATATTGCTCTCGGCATGTTATGTTGTGTTACACTACGTTTCGGTAGGTTCCGTTAGGACAGCTTAGGCCAGGATGTGTTTGACTTTTGTGCTACACACTGCAATGCGGTGGATTTCTGCGCTGTGCTGTGCATAAGTACATTCTGTTTGTCTCTGGAGGCCAGCAATATTGGTCGCGGCAAGTTAGGTTGTGTTATGTTACTTTCCGTTAGGTTAGGTTAGGCAAGGTTCGGCAAGGATTTCTTTGCCTTTTGTGCTATGCACTGCTAGTCGTTGGATGTCTGCGCTCTACGTTGCTCCACCATACTCCGCTCCACTCTGGGGAGCGAGCAGTGCTTGTCGTTGCACGACAGCTTGGGTTAGGTTCCGTTTGGTTTGCGTAGTTTGGGTTAAATTTGGTCAAGATATCTTCGATTTTGGCACTGTACATTATTAGGTGGCGGGCACCCGTGATCTACTGTGCTCTATTATAGTGTCCTTGGCCTTGGGGTGCTTGCATCAGCGGCCGCAGCACGTTATGTTGTGCTACGCCACGTTCAGTTAGGATAGGTTAGGTGCGGTTAGGTTAGGATATCTTCGTCTTCTGCGCTATTCACTGCAATGCGATGGATCTCTGCGCGCTGCTGTGCTCTGGAATATTCTGCTTGCCTCTGTGGAGGCCAGCAATTGTGGTATCTTCATGTTAGGCTGAGCTAGGTTACGTTTGGGTATGTATAGTTTCTATAGGTTAGGATACGCTTCTTTGACTTTTGTGCTTTACACCGCTACTCGGTGGTTTCTTGTGATCTACTGTGCTTTACTAAGGTCAGCTTTGCTCTGGGGAGGACAGGAGGTGTGCTCGCTGCACGTTCTGTATATTTATGCTACATTTCGTTAGGTTAGATTAGTTCAGGTTAGGTTAGCATACCTAAGGCTTTTGCGCTTTTCACTGCAATGCGGTGGGTTTCTGCGCTCTACTGTACCCTTCTTTGTTCTGCATAGCCCTCGGTACTCCAGCCATATTGGACTCGGCATGTTAGGATGATTTACGTTACGTATGGTCAGTTCAGGTTAGGTTAAGTTCGGTAAGGTTAGCTTCGACTTACGTGGCTTACGCCGTTGACCGATGGATTTCTTCGATCTACTGTGCTCTAGTATGCTCTGTTTGTCACTGGAGAAGGCTGCAATAGTGGTATCGGCACGTCAGATTGAGTTAAGGTACGTTCGGTTATGTTACGCTTCGTTGTATCGGGACATTGTAGCTTCGACTATTGTGCTCTGCACTGCGATTCTATGGATGTCTGCGATCTACTCCACTCTAATGTGTTCTCTTCGGCTCTGGCGTGGTCAGCAATAGGGGGGTAGGCACGATAGGTTGAGCCATGTTCGTTTGATTAAGTCACGTTTGGTAAGGTTAGGATAGGGTAACTTTGACTTTTGCGTTACACACTGATATTCGGAGGAGTCCTGCGATCTTCGTTTCTCTACTGTACTCTGTTCGACTCTGGGGAGACCAGCAGTAGCGGCCGTGGCACGTAAGGTTGAGCTTGGCTACGTTAGGTTAGGTTGCGTCAGTTTGGGTTTGACTTTTCTGCTGTAGAACGCGATACTGTGGATTTCTGCACCCTGCTATAGCCTAATATGCTCTGCTTGGCTCTATGGAGTCCAGCAATGGCGGTAGTGGCATGTCTTGTCGACGTTGGTTACGTTCGGCAGTGTTACGATTAGTTAGGTTAGGGTAGGGTACCTGGGACTTCTGTGCTGCACACTGCGATTCTATGGACTCCTGCGCTGCTCTGGGCACTGCAACACCCTGATTGTGACTCGCGACGAGAGGAATAGTGGTAGCGGCACGTTAGGTTGAGTTAGGATACGTTTGGTTATGCTACGTTAGACTGGGTTAAGTTCGTATAGCTTCGCCTTCTGCGTTATACACTATTATCCGGTGGAATTATGCGCTCTACTGTGCTCTAATATACACTGCTCGTATCCGAGATGGCCAGCAGTAGTATTCTCGGCACGTTAGTGCGAGTTAGGCTACGTTTGGTTGCGTAAGGTTTCGCTAGGTTAGGATAGGATAGCTTAGACTTTTTTGCTATACTCTGCTTTCGGCGGATATCCGTGCCCTACGTTGCTCTCGTATTCTCTGCTCCACTCTGTGGGGCCAGTAATAGTGGTCTCGGCCCGTTATGTTTGGTAGGCTAAGATTTGTTATGTTACGTTAGCTTTGGTTGGGCACTGAAATATGAGGCTTTCGCTGTATACACTGACATTCGGTCGATTCCTACGCTCTACTGTGCTCTACTCTATTCTGCTTGGCCGTGGGGAGTCCAGCAACAGGTTGCGGCACGATATGTTGAGCTGCGTATATGTGTCTACGCAGAGATCCATAGATTATGAGCCTATAGCACAAAAGTCAAAGCTGCCCCATCCTAACCTAACCAAACGCAACACAATCGAACGTAACCGAACAAAAACTAACGTGCCGAGGACACTACAGCTGGCCTCCCCAGAGACAAGCGGAATACACTCTGGAACGGTGGAGCGTGGAAAACCGCCGCATTGCTGTGTATAGCAGGAGAGTCAAAGATATCCAATCCTTACATGAACTAACCTAAACTAACCACACGTAGCGTAACTCAAGGTAACGTGGCAAGACCATTATTCCAGCCCCCCCCCCCATTCAAGCAGGACATACTAGAGCGCAGTGGCGTGCAAAAATCCACCGAACAACAGTGCACAGCACAATAGTCAATGCTATCCTCTCCAACACAAACGAAGCGTATCGCAATCGGATGAAACATAACTCACCCCAACGTCTCGAGACCACTATTTCTGCCCTCCCAATAGCCAAGAAGAACGTATTAGGGGAGAGTAGAGCGCACAAACGCATAGAATCGCTGTGAATAGCACAAGAGTGGAAGCTACCGCGTCCTCACGTAACCATACGTATCATAACCGTACGTAGCTTAACTCATCCTAACGTGCCGAAATCACTATTGCTTGCTCCACAGGGCCATGCAGAATATGCTAGTGCAGAGGAGAGCGCAGTAATACACAGCATTGTATTGAGCAGCACAATATGCGGGTGCCCTAGCCTAACGTGTCCTAACCCAACCTAACCGATAGTAGCCTAACTCAATCTAACGAGCAGATACCACTATTACTGGCCTCCACATAAACGAGCAGAGTACGGTGGAGCAACGCAAAGCGCAGAAATCCGCCGGATATCATTGTATAGCACAAAAGTCGACGCTAACCTATCCAGACCTGACCGAACGCAACATAAACGATAGAAGCCTATCCAAACATATAGTGACGAGACTACTATAGGTAGCCTCGTCAGAGGTAAGCAGAGCATATCAGAGAAATGTAAAGCGCAGAATTCCGCCGAATATCAGTATATAGCATAAGAGACAAAGCTACCATGTCCTAACCTAACCAAACGTAACATAACCAAACGTAATATAACTCATCCTAACGTGCTGAGACTACTATTGCTGCGATCCCCAGAGACAAGCAGAACTTACTAGAGCATAGAAGAGCACAGAAATCCGCGGAATATCAGTGCACAGCACAAAGGTGATTGCTATCCTAACCAAACATGGCATAACCAGTACTAGCCCAAAGTAACATAGCTCAACATAACGTTCCGCGGCCGCGATTGCTGGCCTCCCAGAGCCAAGCAGAACATACATTGGATAGTAGGACGCAAAAATCCATAGAATCGCAGTGTATATTAGAAAAGTCTAAGCTACACAAGAACAACCCAAACCAAAGGAACCAAACCAGACGGAGCCTAACGCTGCGTAACGTGCTGCAACAAAATTTGGCTGGACCCCCCGGGGTCAAGCTTAATATAGTGCAATATATAGCACACCATAACTTAGAAGTCCACCTAACATCAGTGTATACCACGAAAGGCAAAACTATCCAAACCTAGCCCAAACTAACGTAACGTAACCGAACGAAACCTAACTCCAACTAACGTGCCGAGACCACTTCTACTGGCCTCCCCAATGCCAATCAGGGCGTATTAGAGCAATGTAAACAGCGGAAGTCCACCGAATAGCGGTGCATAGCGCAAAAGTCAAAGCTATCCTGTCCTAACCTAGCCGAACATAACATAACCACCCGTAATCTGTCTCAAACTAGCGTTCCGAGACCACTATTGGTGGCCTCCTCGGTTCCAAGTAGAATATACTAGCACACAGTTGACCGCAGAGGCCCACCGAGCAGGAGTGTACATCATGTACGTCAAATCTCTCCAAACCTAACCCAGACAAACGTTATTTTGCCAAATGTAGCCTAACTAATCCTAACGCGCCTAATCACTATTGCTAGCATCCCCAGAGCCAAGCAGAGTATATTAGAGCAACGAAGAGCGGAGTAGTCCATGGAACAGCAGTGTGTAGCGCAAAAGTCGAAACAAACTTATACTAACTTAGCCAGCAGTAGCACATCTCGGCCTTACGTAACGAGGCCTCTATTGCTGCAATCCCCTGAGCCATGTGGAGCACATAGGAGGAGAGTAGAGCGCAGAAATCCATAGAATCGCAGTGCATAGCAGAAGGGACAAAGCTATCCAAAACTAATTCACACAAATGTAACCTGACCATAATTGCTGGCCTCCCCGGCGCGCAGCAGAGCATACTAAACACAGCAGAGCGCAGAATTGCACCAAATAGCAGTGTGTAGCAAAAAAGTCTAGCTATACTCTCCTAATATAGAAAATCGTAGCATAACCGAACATGACCTAACTCAACCTAACGTGCTGTTGCCACTATTGCTGGCCTGCCAGAGCGCAGAAGAACATAGTAGTGGAGAACACTGCTCAGAAAGCAACAGAATCGCAGTGTATAGCAGAAGAGTCGAAGGCGTCCAAACCTAACCCATACTAACTTAGCCTATCCAAACGGAGCCAATCTGAACATAACGTGCCGATACGACCATTGCTGGTCTCACCAGAGCCAAGCAGAGCACACTAGAACACAGTGGAGCGCAGAAATCCACCGAAGAGCAGTGTATTACGCAAAAGTCATGGCTACGCTATCCTAACCAAACTTATCGTTACATACCAAACATGGCCTCACAGGAACCAACAGGCCGCGAGCACTATTGCTGGTCTGCCAGAGCCGAGCAGAGCATAGTCGAGAAGAACAGTGCTCACAAATCGACAGAATCGCAGTGTACACGAGAGAAGTCGAAGCTCTCCGAACCTATGCCAAACTAACTTAACCTAACCAAACGCAGCATTGCCCAACCTTACGAGCCGCGACCACTATTGCTGGACACCCCATAGCCGAGCAAATCATACTAGGGGAGAGTACAGGGCAGAAATTCACCGAATTGCCGTGTATAGCACAAAAGTCAAGGCCACTCTATCCTATCGTAACCAACATTCAGTTAACCAAACGTAACATAGCTCAAGCTAACGTGCCGAGGACACTGCAGCTCGCTTCCCCAGAGCCAAGCAGAACATACTAGAGCACAGTAGAGCGCAGATATCCACGGAATAACAGCGTACGGCACGAAAGTCAAAGATGACCTAACCGAAATGAACCTAACGTGACTTCACCGAAAGTAACACAACGCAGCCTAACGTGCCGAAACCACTATTGCTGTCCTCTTATAGCCAAGCGAAAAATATGAGTTCACAGAGAAGCGTCGAAGTCCACCGAAGAGCAGTGTATTGCGCAAAAGTCAAAGCTCTCTTACCCTAACGTAACCACACGTAACATAAGCGAACGCAACCGAACTGATGCTAACCTGCCGCGACCGCTATTGCTAGCATCACCAAAGCCGAGCAGAGCATATGAGAGGGGAGTAGAGCGCAGAAATTGATAGAATCGCAGTGTATCGCATAGAAGTCGAAGCTAACCTGTCCTAACCTAACAGGACGTAACATAACCGAACGGAACATAACTGAGTCTAACCTGCCGTGATTAGAACTGCTGGCATACCGAGAGCCGAGTAGAACATAGTAGAGGGGAGTAGAGGACAGGAATCCATAGGATCGTTGTTTAGTGGAGAATAGTCAGAGCTATCGTATCCTAACCCAAACTAATATAACATTGCCAAACGTAGGCTAACACAACATAACGTGCCGCGACCACTATTACTGGCTTCCCAAGGGACAAGAAGAATATAGCAGGGCATAGTAGAGCTCAGATATCCTCCAAATAGCAGTGTATAACAGGTAGGTCGAAGCAATCTTAAACGAACTACACCTAACCTATCATAACCAAACGTAACATAACACGTTCTGATGTGCCGAGTCCGCTATTGCTGTCCCCCAAGAGACACACAGAAGATATTAGGGCACTGTAGAGCGCCGGAATCCACAGGACAGCAGTGTATAGCATAAAAGGTAAAGCTACCCTATCCAAACCTAGCCAAACGTGACGTAACCGTGCGTAGCCTAGCCGATCCTAACGAGACGCAACCACCGTTGCTGGCCTCCCCATAGCCTAGCTGAATATACTAGGGCAGAGTGGAGCGCAGAAATCCATATAGCCGCAGTGTACAGCAGAGTGGTCAAAGGTATCTTAACCTACACCATACTAACATAACTTAACCAAACGTAACATTGTTCAAGATACGGTGTCGCGGCCACTACTGCTGTCCTAAACAGGGCCAAGCAGAGTATTGTAAAGCACAGTAGAGCTCAGAAATCCGCCGAGTATGAGTGAATAGCACGAAAGTCAAATCCATCTTAACCGAAGTAAAGCTTACCTAGGCAAACCAAACGTAACATAACTCAACCTAACGTGCCGAGACCGCTGTTGCTGTCCTCCACATGGCCAAACAGAAAATGTCAGAGCATAGCAGAATGCCGAAAACGACCGAATAGCAGTGTAAGGCACAAAAGTCGAAGGAACCCAAACCTTACATGATCTACCCTACACAAAACGAACGTAGCCTAACCCAAGATAACGCACCGAGAACACACTTGCGGGCCTCCCCGGAGATAAGCAGAACATACTAGACCACAGTATAGCGCACAGGTCCACCAAAAACTGTATACGGCGAAAACGTCAAAGATAACCTGTCCTAACCAGGCCAATCGTAACATTACCGAACGCAGCATAGCAAAATCGAACGTGCCGCGACCACTACTGCTGGCCTCACCAGAGCCGAGCAGACCATACAATGAGAGATGAGGGAGCAGAAATCCACCGAATTGCCGCGTTCAGCACGAAAGTCAAAGCCATCCTTCCCAAACAAAAGCAAATCGTAACGCAACCATGAGTAACCTAACTTATCCTAACATGTCGCAAACGCTATTGCTGGCCCCCATAGAGCCAAGCAGAACATAGTAGAGGAGAGAATGGCGCCAAAATCCATAGAATCGAAGTGCATGGCAGAAAAGTCAGAGCCATCCAAAGCTAACTCACACAAACGTAACATACCCAAATGGTGCATAACTTAACATAACGTGCCGAGACATCATTTGCTGGCATCCACATAGTCGAGCAGATTATAGTACAGCAATATAGAGCCCAGAAATCCACCGAAGAGCAGTGAACAGCGCAAAAGTCGCGGATAACCTAACCTAACCTGGCATAACCTAACCTAACCGAACGTAGCATAACACAACGTAACGTGCCAAAAGCGCTATTGAAGTCGTTCGAACAGCCAAGCAGAGCATATTATAGCACATTGGAACGCAGAAATCGACCGAATGGCAATGTATAGCACAAAGGTCAAAGTAGCAGATCCTAACATAGCCACACTTAACAGAACCAAACGTAACCTTACTCCACCTAACAGGGCGAGAACGCTATTGCTGGTTCGCGCAGAGACAAGCAGAAAACATAAGGGCACCGTAGAACGCAGAGATCCGCCGAATAGCAGTATACAGCACAAAAGTGAAAGCTATCATATCCTAGCATGACCATACTCACCGTAGTCTAGCGTAACATATGTCAAGCTAACGTGTCGAGACCACTATTGCTTCTCTCCCCAGAGCCAAGCAGACCGTATGAGGGGAGAGGAAGGCGCAGAAGACCATAGAATCGCTGTTCATATCGCAAAAGTCAAAGTTACCCCATCCTAACATGACCAAGCGTAACAAAGACAAGTCTAACGTGCCGCGGACACTATTAGCCGCCTCCCCAGAGAAAAGCAGAATGTACAAGAGCACAGTAGAATACAGTAGTTGACCGCATAGCAGTGTGTAGCACAAAAGTCGAATATATCGTAGCATAACCTGACCTAACCTAAAATAACCAAACGTAACCTAACTCAACCTAACGTGCCGGGACCGCTATTGCTGGCTTTCCCAGAGCAAAGCAGAAGACACTAGAGTCTAGTAGAAGTCACAGATCCGCCGAACAGCAGAGTATAGCACAAAAGTAGAGGCTACCATATCCTAACATAAGCAATCATTACAAGACCAAGCGTAACATATCGCTGCCCAACGTGCCGGGACCGCTATTGCTATCGTCACGAGAGCCAAGAAGAATAAATGAGAGGAGACTCGAGCGCCAAAAGTCCATATATCCGCAATGCACAGCGGAAAAGTCAAAGCTAACCAAACATGACCCAAACAAACGTAGCCTCACCAAACGTAGTCTATCTCAGCATATCGTACCGCGATCACTCTTGCTGGCCTTCACAGGGCAAAGCAGAATATATTAAAGCACAGTACAACGCAGAAGTCCACCGGATAGCAGTGTACAGCACAAAAGTGAAAGCTATCCTATCCTATCATAACCGATCGTCACAAAACCAAACGTAACATATCTTAACCCAGCGCGCAGGGATCACGGTTACTGGCCTCCACAGAATCCAGCACAATATGTTAGAGCAAAGTAGGGCGTTGAAATCCACATACTAGCAGTGTATAGCACAAAAGTTGAAGGTATCCTATCGTAACCTATCCGTACGAAACACAACCAAGCGTAACCTAATGTAACCTAACGCGGCGAGACCGCAATTGCTGGCCTCTACAGTGCCGCGCAGTATATACACGACAACTGTAGATCGCAGAAATCCGATATATTCCAGTGTACAGCACAAATGTCAAGGATATCCAAACCATTCCTGAAACAGCCCTAACAAACCAAACTGAGTGAACTCAACATTACGTGCCGAGACAACTATTGCTGTCCTCCCCAGAGCCATGCGGAGCATACTACAGCACACTAGAGCGCAGCAATCTTCTGAATAGCAGTGTATAACAAGATAGTCAGAGCAACCCTAACCAAACCAAACCCAACCAAATGTATCCGAACTCCACCTATGTTGCGCGACCACTATTGCTGTCCTCCGCTGAGCCAGGCGGAAAATATTAGATCACAGTAAAGCGAAGCAATCCAAAGTATAGCAGTGCATTGCACAATAGTCCTAGCTACCGTACCGTGACCTGAACAAAAGTAACATAGCCAAGCGTAATATACCTCAACCTATCGTGCCGAGACCACTATTGCTGCTCTCCGCAGAGAGAAGCGGAGCATATGACATGACAGAAGAGCGCAACAATACATACTGTTGCAGTCTCTGGCACAAAAGTCAAAGTTCCCCAATCCCAACATAGCCAAACGTAACATAACCGAACGCAGCCTAACTCAGCCTAACGAGCCGAGGATATTATTTCTCGCTGCACCAGAGCCAAGCAGAATGTACTAGAGCACAGTAGAGCGCAGAAATCCATCGCATTGTGGTGTACATCACAAAAGTCGAAGCTACCTCATCCTAACCAAACCAAAGAAAACGCAACGAAACGGAACATGACTCCACCTAACGTGCCGCGGCCGCTATTGCTGGCCTCCCAAGAGTCGAGCAGAACATGGTAGAGGTAAGCGGAGCTCAGAAGTCCATGTTATCGCAGCGTATAGCAGTAGTGTCGAAGCTATCGGAACCTAACCCAGGCCAATGTGACTTAACCAAGCGTAGATTAACTCATCATAACGTGCCGCGATCATTATAGTTGTTCGCAACGGGGCCGTGCAGAATGTAGTAGATCACGGTAGAGAGCAGAAATCTAAAGAACTATAGTCAATACCAAGAATGTCAAAGCTATCCAAACTTTACCGAAACCAACATGACATATCCACACGAAGCCTAACTCCAGCTAACGCACCGATATCTCTATTGCTGAATTTCGCAGAGCGAAGCTGAACATACTACAGCACAGTAGGGTGCAGAAAACCGCCGAATGACGGTGTACAGCACAAAACTCGATGAAATACTCTCCGAACCTAACCAATCGTAAGACGCACAAACGTATCCTCACTCAACCGAAAGTGCAGCGACCACTATTGCTGGCCTCCCCACAGTTGAGCAGAGTATAGTATGGCAGAGTAGGGTGCAGAAATCCACCGAATAACAGTCTACGCCAAGAAAGTCAAAGCTACCCGAACATAACCCAGACGAGCATATCGAAACCAAACGTAACCTAATACAACCTAACGTGCCGCGTCCGGTATTGCTGGCCTCCGCACTGCCAAGCAGAATATATTACAGGAGTGGTGAGTGCCGAAATCCACAGGAGCGCAGGGTACAGCAGAAAAGACAAAGCTATTCAAACTAGACCAAAACGAACCTAACCTGGCCAAACGTAGTCTAACACATCCTATCGTGTCGTGACCACTTTTACTGGCCTCGCCAGAGACCAGCAGAGTACAGTACATCAATATACAGCGCAGAAGTCCACCCAATAGCAGCGTATAGCGCAGGAGACGACTCAATCCTATCGTAAACCATACAAACGTAATGTTAACAAACGTATCCTAACTTAGACTAACATGCCGAGACCACACTTGCAGCCTTCTCCAGAACAAAGCAGAATACGCTAGAGCAAAGCAGAGCGCAGGAAGCAAACAAATAGCAGAGAAGGGCACAAACGTCAGAGATACCCTGACCTCACCTAGCCTAATCTAACACAACCGAAGGTAGACTATCTAAACTTAACGGTCCGAGCCCACTATTGCAGGCCTCTCCATCGCCAAGTAGAGCATACTACAAGAGGGTAGAACGCAGAAGTCCAAGGGAGGACAATGTAAAGCAGGAAGGTCAAAGCTATCCTAACCTAACCCAGACAATCCTAACCAAGCCAAACGTAACCTAACACAACCTAACGAGCCGAGATCACTGTTGCTGGCATCACAGAGCAAAGAAGAGCATATTATAGGACAGTAGAGCGCAGAAATCCTCGGAGCAGCAGTGCACAGGCCAAAAGTCAGATCTACCCTCTCCTAACCAAACCAAACGTAAAATAACCAAACGTAACCTAACACAACCTAATGTGCACCGACCACTATTTCTGGCCTCCCCAGATTGAAGCAGAATATACTAGAGCGCAGTAGAGCGCAGAAACGCACCGAATAAGAATGTATAGCGCAAAAGTCAATGCCACGCTTTCCTAACCCAGCCAAACGTAACAAGGCCACACGTAACATAATTAAGCCTAACGTGACAGGACCACAGCTGCTGGCATCCCCAGAGGCAACCAGAACATTGTAGAGAACAGTAGAGCGCAGAAATCCAACGCAATGAAGTGTAGAGCACAAAAGTCAAAGACATCCAAACCCTACCTGTCCTTACCTATCCCAACCAAACGTAGCCTAACTCAGTGTAATATACCGAGACCGCATCTGCTGGCATCCCCAGAGTCGAGCACGGTATAGTAGAGCAAAGTAGGGTGCAGAAGTCCACCGATTAGCAGTGAATGGCGCAAAAGTCTCAGCTACTCTCTCCTAACATAACCAACCTTATCGTATGCAAGCTTAGCCTAACTAAGCCTAACGCGCCGAGACCACAATTGCTGGCCTCCGCACAGCCAAGCAGAATATACGGAAGCACAGCGGAGCGCAGGAATCCGCCGCATTGCAGTGTAAAGCATAAAAGTCAGACACATCCTGACATAACATGACCATGCGCAACCTAACCTAAGGCAGCATAACACAAAAGGGCGTGTCGCGACCACTGCTGCCGGGCACCACAGAGACAAGGAGAATACTGTATAGCACAGTAGATCACATGAAACCACCGGATAATGGTGTATAGCACGAATGTCAAAGCCAGAACTGCCAAACATAGCCTAACATAACATAATCAAACGTAACCTAACTCAACATAACGTGCCGCGAATATTGCTGCCCTCCCCAGGGCTAAGCAGAATAAGCTAGAGGACAGTCGGGTGCGGAAATCCCCCGAACAGCAGTGTATAGCAGGAAAGTCAAAGATAACCATAGCGAGCTTGACATAACCTAACCTAACAAAACGAAACGTAACTCAACCTAACGTGCCGAGTTCGCTCTCGCTGTCCTCCACAGAGCCAAGCGTAATGTAATAGAGCACAGTAAATCGCAGAAGTCCGTCGAATAGCAGTGTAAAGCTCAGGAGTCTATGTAGCCAGTCCTAACCTAGCCAAACGTGGCACTTCGAAGCGTAACGTAGCTGAATCTAACTAGACGAGACCACAAATGGTGGCATCCACAGGATCAAGAAGAATGCTGAGAAGCTCAGTATAGCGCAGAAATCCACCGCATTGCATTGAATATCACAAAATCCGTAGATGTCATATCATAACCTGACCTAACCTAACCTAACCAAACGTAGCATCGCCCAACAAAACGTGCAGCGACCACTGCTCGTGGCCTCCGCATAGCCAAGCAGAACATAGTAGAGCAAAGTAGATCGCAGGGATACAATGAGCTGAGATCTACTGTGCTCTAGTATATTCTGCTTGTCTCTGGGGAGGCCAGCAACAGTGGTCTCGGCACGTTAGGTTATGTTATGTTACGCTTGCTTATATTGCTCTTGGATACGTTATTACAGGATGGAATTGGCTTTTGAACTATAGACTGCTATTCGGTGAATTTGTGCGCACCACTGTGCTCTAACATGATCTGCTTAGCGCTGTGGATGCCAGGAATGGAAGTCACGGAACGATAAGTTGGGTTAGGCTTCCTTTAGCTGGGTTAGGTTATGTCATGTTAGGTTCGTATACCTACGACTTTTGTGCATTGCACTACACTGCGGTGAATTTCAGCGGTCTCCTGTCCTCTGGTATATTCTGCTTTGCTCTCGGGAGGTCAGCAATGGCGGTTTAGGCGTAACAGGTGATGTTATGTTACGTTCGGTTATAGTATGTTTGGTTGGGTTAGGACAGTACAGCTTGGACTCTTGTGCTGTACACTGCTATTCGATGGGTTTCTGCGCTCTACTGTGTTCTTATATGCTCTGCTCTGCTCTGGGGATGCCAGAAGCAGTGGCCGCTGCGCGTCAGGTAAAGTTTGCTTACTTTTGGATGGGTTAGATGTGTTTGGGTTACGATAGGGTATCTTTCACTTATGTGCTGTGCACTGAAATGCGGTAGATCTCTGCACTCTGCTGTGGTCTAATATTGTCTGCATGGGCCTGGCGGGGGGGGGGGGGGCGGCAATCGGCCCGTCAGGCTGAGTTAGGCTGCATTTGGTCAGGTTAAGTTTGGTTAGGTTAGGATAGGGTAACTTTGACTCATGCGCTGCACATTGCTATTCAGTGGATTTCAGCACTCTACTGCGCTCTAATATGCTCTGCTTGTGGCTGAGGGGGCTTGCAATTGCGTCCTCGGCAAGATAGGATGAGTTAGGCTACGTTTGGTTGTGATACGTTAGTTTGGTTTAGGTATGGGTAGCTTTGACTTTCGCGGAGTACACTGCAATTCGGTTTATTTCTACCCGCTACTGCGCTCTAGTATATTATGCGTGTCTCTGGGGATGCAGCAATAGTGGTCTCGACAGGTTAGGTTGAGTTAGATTACGTTTGGTTACGTCACGTTGGGCTGGTTTAGGATAGGATAGCTATGGCTATTGTGGTGTACACTGTTATTCATTGGGTTTCTGCGCTCTACTGAGATTTAGTGCTATCTGCTTTGGCTTGCGGAGGCCAGAAATTGTGGCCTGGGCGCGTTAGGTAGAGTTAGGTTCGTTTAGTCGTATTTCGTTTTGTTAGGTTGGGACAGCATAACCTAGACTTTTGTGCTATACACTGATATCCGGTGGATTCCCGCGCCCTTCATTGCTCTACTATTCTCTGCTCGACTCTGTGGGAACAGCAAAACAGTCTCGGCACGTTAGGTTTAGTTAGGCTTCGTTTGGCTGGGTTAGGTTATGTCAGGTTAGGTTAGGATATCTTTGACTTTTGTGTTTTGCGCTACATTGCGTCGGATTTCTGCGCTCTCCCGTGCTCTAGTATATTCCGCTTTGCTCTTGGAAGGTTAGCAATAGTGGCGTGTTGGGCTAGGCTACGTTTGGCTATGTTACGTTAGTTTGGTTTATGTTTGGATGCATTCGACTTTCGCGCTATACACTGTTATTCGCTGGACGTCTGCACTCTACTGTGCCCTACTATAGTCTGCTCGACTCTGGGGATGCCAGCAATGGCGGCCGTGGCGCGATATGTTGATTTATGTTGCGTTTGGTTATATTACATTTGGATATGTTAGGATAGGGTGGCATAGACTTTTGTGGTATATGCTGCTATTCGGTGGATCTCTGCGCTCTACATTGCTCTAATATTCTCTGCTCGTCTATGGGGTGGACAGAAATAGTTGTATCGGCATGTTAGTTTGGGATAGGCTACGTTTGGTTAGGTAATGTTAGCCTGGGTCGGGCTAGGATGGCTTTGAATTACTGCTTTTGATGACCATTCTATGGACTTCTGCGCTCTACGATCCTCTGATTTGCTCTGTTTGGCAATGGGAATGACAGAAATAGTGGATTCGGCTCGTTGGGTTCTGTTAGTCTACGTTTGATTGGGTTAGGTTGGGGCAGGTTAGGGTTGGATATCTTTGACCTTTGTGCAAGACACTGCTCTTTGGTGGGTTTCTGCGCTCTACTGTGCTCTAGCATATTCTGCTTAGCTATGGGGTGTACAGCAATAGTGGCCTCAGCACCTTGGGTTAAGTTTGGTCGTGTTAGGTTAGATTAAGATTGCACATTTTAGGATAGGGTAGCTTCGACCTTTGAGCTATGCACTGCTTTCCGGTATATTTCTACACCCTCGGATGCTCTACTACACTCTGCTCGGCTTTGGGAAGGCCAGTAATAGCGGTATCGAGACGTTACGTTGAGGTAGGCTACGTTTGGCTACGCTGCGTAAGTTTGGGCAAGCAGAACATAGTAGAGCAAAGTAGATCGCAGGGATACAATGAGCTGAGATCTACTGTGCTCTAGCATATTCTGCTTAGCTATGGGGTGTACAGCAATAGTGGCCTCAGCACCTTGGGTTAAGTTTGGTCGTGTTAGGTTAGATTAAGATTGCACATTTTAGGATAGGGTAGCTTCGACCTTTGAGCTATGCACTGCTTTCCGGTATATTTCTACACCCTAGGATGCTCTACTACACTCTGCTCGGCTTTGGGGAGGCCAGTAATAGCGGTATCGAGACGTTACGTTGAGTTAGGCTACGTTTGGCTACGCTGCGTAAGTTTGGGTTAGGTGTGGATAGATTTGACTTTCGCGGTGTACACTGATATTCGGTCTAATTCTACGCTCTCCTGTGCTGTACAACATTCTGCTTGGCTGTTGGGAGTCCAGCAATACTGGTCACGGCTCGGTATGTTGCGTTGGACTGTGTTTGTTTAGGTTCTGATGGTTTGGGTTAGGCATAGGTAGCTTAGACATTACTCATATACACTGCATTTCTATGGATTTCTGCGTTCTACTATCCACTAATATGTTCATCTTGTTTCAGGAATTGCCAGGTCGTGACGGCACGTTATGTTGTGTCAGGCTACGTTTGGTTGTATTACTGTTGGCTATATTAGGAGGTGGTAGCTCCGGCTTTTGTGCTATACGCTGCTATTCGGTGGATTTCAGCGCTCTACGGTACTCTAGTCTGTTCAGCCTGGTACTGGAATGACCAGAAATGGCGGTCTCGGCACGTCATATTGAGCTTTGTTGCGTTCGGTTACCTTAGGTTAGGAAATGTTGGATTAGGATATATTTCACTTATGTGCTATACGCTGCAATGCGGGAGATTACTGCGCTCTACTGTGCTCTATTATATTCTCCTTGTGTATGCGGAGTCCATCAGTATTGGTCTCGGCACATTGGGTTAAGTTATGCTGCGCTTGCTTATATTACGCTTGAATATGTTAGAAAAGGAATCATTTGTCTTGTGTGCTCTACACTGCTTTTCGCCGGACCTGTACGCACCACATATCTCTAGTATACACTGCTCGAATCAGAGGAGACCAGCAATAGCGGTCGTGGCACGATAGGTTGAGCTATGTTGCGTAGGATTAGGATAGGTTATGTCATATTTGATTAGGATAGCATTGACTTTTGTGTTATTCTCTGTTGTTCGGTAGATTTCTGCGCTCTGCTGTGACGTAGTTTGTTCTGCTTGGCACCGAGGAGGCCAGCAGAAGGGGCCTGGGCTCGTTAGGTTTAGATACTGTACGTTCGGTTAGGGCATATTTGGTCAGGTTCGTTCAGGATGTCTTTCATTTTTGCGCAATACACTGCTATTTGGTGGACTACAGCGATCTACTGTGCAGTAGTATATTCTGCTTGGCTCTGGGAAGGCCAGCAATAATGGCCTCGGCTCGTTAGGTTAAATTGGTTATACTACCTTTGGTTATATTACGTTTGTATAGTATAGGATAGGATAGCTTTGACTTTTGTGCTATAAACTGCTATCCGGTTGATCTCTGCGCTCTTCGTTGCACTACTATACACTGCTCGACTAACGGGAGGCCAGGAATAGTGGACGCCGCGCGTTAGTCTGATTTCTGTTACGTTTGGTTAGGCTAGGTTAGGTTATGTTTGGTTAGGATAGCAAGAACTTTCGTGCAATACACTGTTTTTCGGTGGATACCCTTCTTCTACTGCACTCTACTCTAATCTGCTTGGCCTGATGGCGGCCTGCAGTAGTGGACCCGGCACGTTACGTTGAGTTCGTCTACGTCAGGTTAGGTTATGATAGCTTGGGTTAGGTTGGGATATGTTTCACTTTTGTACTGTACACTGCAATGCGGTTTATCACTGCGCTCAACTTTTTCCAATATATTCTGCTTGGATCTGGAGGGGCAAGCAGTATTTTTCTCGGCCCGTTAGGTAGAGCTATGCTACGTTCGGTTATGTTACATTAGGTTAAGTTAGGATATGTTAGCTTCGACTATTCTGCTATGCACAGCGATTCTCTGGATTGCTGCGCACTACTCGCCTCTAATATGATCTGCCTTGCTCTGAGGATAGCAGCAATGGTAGTCTCTGCACGCTAGCTTGAGTTAGGTTCCGTTCCTTTAGGTTATGTTTGCATGGGTTAGGTTTGGATAGCTTTGACCCTTCTGACACACAATGCCATCATTTTGACCTCTGCGTTCCGCTCTCCTCTAATATGTTTTGCTTGGTGATGGGGAGGCCAGCAGTAGTGGTCTAGGCCCGTTAGGTTTTGTCGTGTTACGTTCGGTTATATTACGTTTGGTTCAGTTAGGAGAGGGTAACTTTTACTTTTGTGCAATACACAGATGATCGGTGTATTTCAGCGCACTATTGTGCTCTAATATTTCCTGATTGACTCTGGGGAGGCCAGCAATTGTGTTCGCGGCACGCTTATTTGTGATATGTAACGTTTGGTTAGGTTCGATATGTTTGAGTTTCGGTAGGATTGCTTTGGCTTCTGTGATATAAACTGCTATTTGGTGGCACACTGCGTTCTACAGAGCTCTAGTATATTCCTCTTGGCTATTGGGAGGCCAGATGTAGTGGTCTCGGCACGTCAGGCAGAGTTAGGTTGCATACGGCTATGCTACGTTCGGTTATGTTAGGAGGTTATAGATTTGACTTTTGTGCTATACGCTGCTGTTCGGAGGACTTCTGCACTTTACATTGCTCTACTACACGCTGCACGTCTCGCGGCCTGCCAGTAATAGCAGTCGAGTTTCGTTAGGATGAATTGGGTTACAGATGGTCGGGCTTGCCTGGGTTAAGTTTGGTTAGGACAACTTTGACTTTCCTGTTATTCAAATATATACGGCGGAATCCTGCCCTCTACTGTGCTCTACTCTAACCTGTTCGACGCTGGGGAGTCCAGGAATGGTGGTCGCGCCTCGTTAATTTGAGTTTGGCTACGTTTGGTTTTGTTATGCTTGACCGCGTTAGGTTTGGATATCTTTGACTTTTCTTCTGCACACTGCGTTTCTATGTATTCCTGCGCTCTACGCTTCCCTAATATCTTCTGCTTGGATCTGGGGAGGCCAGCACTAGTGGCTGGGGCGCGTTAGGTAGAGTCTGTTTACGTTCGGTAGTGTAACTGGTGATCGATTAGGATAGGATAGCTTTGACTTTTGTGCTACATAATGCTTTTCGGAAGACTTCTCGGACCTACTGTGATCTAATATGCTCTGATTAGCCCTGGGAGGACAGAAAAGGTGGCCGCAGCGTGTAAGGCAGAGCTTGGTTATGTTCGGTTATGTAACGATTGGTGAGGTTAGGAAAGTATAGCGTTAACTTTTGCGCTATGAATTTAGGTCGTGGCACGATAGGTTGAGCTATGTTGCGTAGGATTAGGATAGGTTATGTCATATTTGATTAGGATAGCATTGACTTTTGTGTTATTCTCTGTTGTTCGGTAGATTTCTGCGCTCTGCTGTGACGTAGTTTGTTCTGCTTGGCACCGAGGAGGCCAGCAGAAGGGGCCTGGGCTCGTTAGGTTTAGATACTGTACTTTCGGTTAGGGCATATTTGGTCAGGTTCGTTCAGGATGTCTTTCATTTTTGCGCAATACACTGCTATTTGGTGGACTACAGCGATCTACTGTGCAGTAGTATATTCTGCTTGGCTCTGGGAAGGCCAGCAATAATGGCCTCGGCTCGTTAGGTTAAATTGGTTATACTACCTTTGGTTATATTACGTTTGTATAGTATAGGATAGGATAGCTTTGACTTTTGTGCTATAAACTGCTATCCGGTTGATCTCTGCGCTCTTCGTTGCACTACTATACACTGCTCGACTAACGGGAGGCCAGGAATAGTGGACGCCGCGCGTTAGTCTGATTTCTGTTACGTTTGGTTAGGCTAGGTTAGGTTATGTTTGGTTAGGATAGCAAGAACTTTCGTGCAATACACTGTTTTTCGGTGGATACCCTTCTTCTACTGCACTCTACTCTAATCTGCTTGGCCTGATGGCGGCCTGCAGTAGTGGACCCGGCACGTTACGTTGAGTTCGTCTACGTCAGGTTAGGTTATGATAGCTTGGGTTAGGTTGGGATATGTTTCACTTTTGTACTGTACACTGCAATGCGGTTTATCACTGCGCTCAACTTTTTCCAATATATTCTGCTTGGATCTGGAGGGGCAAGCAGTATTTTTCTCGGCCCGTTAGGTAGAGCTATGCTACGTTCGGTTATGTTACATTAGGTTAAGTTAGGATATGTTAGCTTCGACTATTCTGCTATGCACAGCGATTCTCTGGATTGCTGCGCACTACTCGCCTCTAATATGATCTGCCTTGCTCTGAGGATAGCAGCAATGGTAGTCTCTGCACGCTAGCTTAGCAGAGCTTGGTTATGTTCGGTTATGTAACGATTGGTGAGGTTAGGAAAGTATAGCGTTAACTTTTGCGCTATGAATTTCGATCCTATGGATTTCTGCGCTCTACTCTCCTCTAATATGTTCTGCTTTGCTCTGAGGAGGGCATACGGTCTCGGCACGTTAGGATGGGTTAGGTTACGTTCGGTTGCGTTACGTTTGGTAAGGTTAGGATAGCATAGCTTTGCCTTTTGTGCCGTGCACTGCTGTACGTTGGATTTCTGCCCCCTATTGTCCTGTAGTATATTCTGCTTGGCTCTGGGGAGGCCAGCATCTGTGGTCGCGGCACTTTGGTTTGAGTTAGGTTACCTATGGCTCTGTCTGGTTGGGTTAGGTTGGGTTGGGTTAGTTTTGACCTTTCTGCTGTTCACTGTTATTCGGAGGATTTCTGCGCACTATTGCGCCCTACTTTAATCTGGTAGAACCTGGGGAGGCCTTCAAGCGTGGTCGCGGCACGATATGTTGAGAATGCCTACGATAGGTTAGGTTACGTTGGCATGTGTTAGGTATGGTTTCTTTGACTTTTCTGCTGTACACTGAGATTCTGTGGATTTCTGCCACCTGATCTCCACTAAAATAATCTGCATGGCTCTGGGGTGGCCAGCAACAGTGATGCGGCACGTTAGGTTGAGTTAGGTTGCGTTTGGTTGGGTTAGCATGTCTAGGGTAAGGTCGTTATAGCACTTTCATTTGTGGTATTCACTGTTACTCTATGTACTTTTGCGCTGTGCTGTGCGCGATTGCACTCTGCTTGTCTCTGGGGAGTACAGCAACTGTGGTCTCGTGGTGTTACTTTGCGTAATGTTACGTTTGGTTATGCTACGATTGGTTAGGTTAGAAGAGTGTAGCTTCAACTTCTGTGGCATTCACTACTACTCCGTGGGTTTCTGCGCTCTACACAGCTCTAATATGGTCTGCTTGTCTCTGGGGAGGCCAGCAATGTCGGTCGTGGCACGTTAGGTTGGGTTATGTTACGTCCGGTTTGGCCAGGTTAGGTTGAGTTTGGTTAGGATATCTGCGACTTTCGTGCTATGCACTGTTATTAGGTGGATTCCTGCCCCCAGATGTGCTCTAATAAGCCCTGCTTTGCTCTGGGGACGCCAGAAATTTGGCCGCGTCACGATATGTTTCGATACGTGACGCTTGGTTAGGACATGTTGGCATGGATTTGGTTCGGATAGCCTTGACCTTTCTGCTATACACTGCTATTCTGTTGATTTCTGCGCTGCGCTCTCCTCTAACATGTTCTGCTTGGCTCTGGGGAGGGCTGCAATTGCGGTATCGGCAGGATAGGCTGGGTAATGTTGCGTTCGATTAGGTTATGTTTGTTTGGGTCAGGTTTGGATGGCTTTGACTTTCTTGGTATAGACTGCTATTCAGTGGAACCCTGCGCTCTATTGTGACCTGGAATACTGTGCTCGGCTCTGGGAGGCCCGCAATAGTGATCGCTGAACGTTAAGTTGTGTTAGTTTACGATAGGTAATGTTACGATTGGCTAGATTAGGAGAAGATAGCTGACCTTTGCGCTGTGCACTGGTATTCGTTGGATTTCTGCGCTCTACTGTGATCTCATACGTTCTGCGTGGCTATGGGAAAGAGAGCAATTGTGGTCTTGGCATGTTATGTGGAGTTAGGCTACGTCCGTTTGGGTTAGGTCCGGGTGGGTTCGGATATCTGCGACTAATGTGCTTCACACTGCAGCCCCTCGGATTTCTGTGATCTACCGTGCTCTAGTCTATTCCGCTTGAATTTGGGGATGTCAGCAATAGTGGTGTAGGGCGGTTAGGTGGAATCAGGTCACGTTCGGCTATGTTACGTTTGGTTGGGTTACGACAAAGTAGCTTTGACTTTTGTGCCATAAATTGCTATTCGGTGGATTTCTGCGCTCTACATTGCTGTAGTGTACCCTATTCGACCCTGAGGCGCCAGCATTAGTGGTCGTGGCACGATTGGTTGAGTTAGGTTATATTTGATTATGCTATGTTGAGTTATGTTTGGTTATAATGGCTTTGACTGTTGTGCTATACACTGCTGTTCGTTGGATTCTTGCATTCTACTGTGCTGTAGTACGTTCAGCTTGGATCTGCGAAAGACAGCATTAGTGGTTTCGGCACGCCATGCTTAGTTAAGCTACGTTAGGTTAGTTCATGTTTGGTCAGGTTAGGTTAGTATGCCTTTGAGTTTTGCGCTTTACTCTGCAAAGCTGTGGATTTCTGCGCTCTACTGTGCTCTAGTATATTCCTCTTGGCCCTGAGGGGGTTAGCATTGGTGGTCTAGGCCCGTCAGGTTAAGCTATAATACGCTTGGTTATGATATGTTCGGTTAGGTTAGGCAAGGGTAACATTGACCTTTGCGCTATAAACTGCTGTTCGGTGGATTTTTGCGCGCAACAGTGATCTGATTGATCTGCTCTTCTCTGTGGAGAACGGATATTGTGGCCGCGGCGCGATAGGTTCAGTTAGGTTACGGTTGGTTTGGTTGGGTTTGTTAGAGTTCGGTTAGGATATCTTCGATTTCTATCCTGTACACGGTAATGCGGTGGACTTCTGCGCTGTACTGTGCTCTAGTACGGTCCGCTTGGCCCTGCGGATGCCTGTATTAGTGGTCCCGGCACATAAGGCTCCGATAGGATAAGTTTGGTTATGTTATATTAGCTTCGGTTATGTTTGGGTAGCTTCCATTTTTCTGCTGTACGCTGCTATTGCACGAATTTGTGAGCACTACTCTACTCTAATATGCTCTCCTAGACGCTGTGAAGGCCAGCAACACTGGTCGCGGCACGTTAGATTTCGCCGGATTACGTTTGGTTAGGATACGTTAGCTTGGGTTATGCTAGGATAGCTACGACTTTTGTGCTCAGCAAAGATATCCTGTGGAATTCAGAGCTCTACTGTGCTAAATCGTATTGCGCTTAAATCTGGGGCGCCAGCAATAGTGGTCTCGGCAAGTTAGGTTGATCAATGTTACGTTTGGTTATGATACGTTTGTTTGTGTTAAGCTGGCATAGCTTCGACTTTCATGGTGTACACTGTTATCCTGAGGATTTCTGCGCCCTACTGTGCTCTGGCATGTTCTGCTTGGCACTGGGGATGCCTGCAATAGCGGCGGCGTCTCGTTAGGTTTAGTTAGTCTACGATTAGTTAGGTTAGGTTTGGCCAGATAAGTTTGGGGTACCATTGGCGTTAGTGACATTCGCTGCTCCTTGGAGGCGTTCTGCGCTCTGTTGTGCTCTAGTGTATGCTACTTGGCTCTGGCGGGTCCAGTAATAGTGCTGTCGGCAAGTTAGGCTTAGTTTGGTTGCATTTGGCTATACTAAGTTTGGAGATATTACGATAGGGGTGCTCTGGCTTTTTGCGCTATACACTCCTATTCGGCGGATTTCGACGCCCCACAGGGCTGATATGTTCAGCTTGGCTCTGGAAAAGACAGCAATTGTGTTCCTGGCACGTTATGCTTGGTTAGGCAACGTTTGGTTGGGTTAGGTTAGTTCTGATTAGGTTAGGATATCCTTTACTCTTTTGCTATACACTGAAACGCCGCCGTGTCTGTGATCTACTGTGCTGTAGCACACTCTGCTTGCCTCTGGTGATGTCAGCTATAGTGGTATAGGGCTGTTAGGTGTAGCCAGGTGACGTTTGTTTATGCCATGTTTGGTTAGGTTAGGCCAGAACAGTATGACTTTTGTGCTGTACACTGCTACCCGGTGGGTTTCTGCTCTCCACTGTGCATATGATCTGCTTTGCTCTGTCGAGGCCAGCAGCAGTTGTCGCGGCACGTTATGTTGAGCCATGCTACTTTACGTTGGGTTAGGTCAGACGATGTTAGGATAGGATATCTCCGACTTTTTTGCTGCACGCTGCTCTCCGCGCATTTCTGCGCCGCACTGTGTTCTAATATATTCTGCATAGATCTGGGGAGGTCAGCAATAACCGTCTCGGCAGGTTAGGGCGGGTTATGTTAATTTCGGTTACATTGGGTATTGCATAAGCTCGGGCAGATTAACTTAAACCTTCGCGATATACACTGCTATTCGTATATCTGCGCCCTAATGTGCTCTTCTATATTCTGTTTAGCCCTGGGAATATCAGCAACATTGGTCTCGGCACGTTAGTTTGAGTTATGTCACGTCAGGTCTGTTTGGGTCAAGTCAGGATAGGTTAGGTTGTCTTTGACTTTTGTGCTATACACTGCAATGCGGTGGATTTATGCGCTGTACCGTGCTATTGTATATTCCGCATGGCCCTGTAGAGGCCAGTATTAGTGGTGCCTAGGCACGTTAGATTGAGTTAGGTTACGCTTGGTTAGGTCAGTTTGGGTCAGGTTAGGTTAGTCTACCTTGGCGTTTGAGCTACACACTGCTTTTCGATGGGGTTCTGTGACATATCGTGCTCTACATCATTCTGCTTTGCTCCGGGGAATGGTGCAACTGTGGTCGCGGAACGTGATGTTGAGTGATGCTACATTTGGTTAAGTTAGGTTAGGTCGGGTTAGGTTAGTGGATCTTCGACTCTTGAGCTATGCACTGCTATTCGGTGGATTTCTGCGCTATACATTGCTCTACTATACTCAGCTCGACCACGGGGTGGCGTGCAATAATGGCCGTGGCACGTTAGGATGAGTTATCTTATGATTGGTTAGGTCAGGTTAGGCAATGTTCGGATGGGATAGCTTTGACTTTTGTGTTGTGCATTGTTATTCGGCGGATTTCTGCTTTCTACTGTGCTCTAATATGTTCTGCTTGGCTGTGGGCAGTCCAGCAATAATTTTCTCATTACGTTATGTTAAGTTACACTACGTTTAGATAGGTTAGCTACGGTCTGGGTAGGTTAGGTTATTTTCCACTTTTCTGCTTTGCACTGCAATGCGGTAGATTTCTGCGCTCTACTGTGCTCCGGTACATTCTGTTAGGCTCTGTGGGCGGGAGCTAGCAGTAGTGGTCTCGGCGCCTTTGTATCAGGAACGTAACGTATGTTTGTGTTCCTCTATGTTTGGTTTGGACACTATGGCCTTGTCTTCTGGGCCATACACTACTGCTCGGTGGGTATCTGCTTTGTAGTCAGCTCTAACATGACCCGCATGTCCCTGGGGAGTCCAGCCATATTGGTCTCGGCACGTTATGTTGTGTTACACTACGTTCCGCTAGGTTCCATTAGGACAGCTTTGGTCAGGGTATGTTTGACGTTTGTGCTATACATTGCTGTGCGGTGGATTTCTGCGCTGTGCTGCGCTCTACTATATTCTGCTGGGATGCGGGGAGGGCAGCACTGCATTGCTCTGCCCCAGTCGACTCTGGCTATGCGAGCAGTGGTGTTCGTGACACGATAAGTTTGAGTTCGGTTACGTTCTGTTTGGTTAGGCTAGGTTAAGTTTGGTTAGAATTGCTACGACTTTCGTACTTTACATCACTATGTGGTGGACTCCTGTGATCTACTGTGGTTTAATATATTCTGCTAGGCTGTGGTGGGGCCAGCAGCAGTGGCCGCGGCATCCTATGTTGAGCTATGCTACGTTCCTTTATGTTAGGTTATGTCAGGTTAGGTTAGGGTATCATCGACTTTTGTGTCGTTCACTGCATTGCGATGGATTCCGGCGCACTACTGTGCTCTACTAAATTCTGCATTGCTCCTGGGTGTCCAGGAGCAGTTGTCGCGGCACGTCATGTTGGGTTAAGCTGCCTTCGGTTAGGCAAGATTAGGTCAGAATGAGATAGGGTATCTACGGCTTTCGCGCTATTCACTGCAATGCGATGGATTTCTACGCTCTACTGTGCAACGGTACATTCTGCTTGTCTCTGGAGGCCAGCAATATTGGCATCGACAAGTTAGGTTGAGCTATGCTACGCCCGGTCATGTTCAGTTTGTTGAGGTTGTTACAGTATAGCTTAAACTTCTGTGATGTACACTGCTCTCAGTGGAAATCTGTACTCCACTCGTTTCTAATATTTTCAGCTTGGCTCCTAGGAGGACAGCAACAGTGGTCTCGGCAAGTTAGGTTGTGTTATGTCACGCTCCGTTAGGTTAGGATAGGCCAGGTTAGGCAGGGATATTTTCGACTTCTGTGCTATTCACTGCTTTGCCGCGGATATCTGAGCTTTGCCGAGCTCTAATATATTCTACTTGGCTCTCCAGTCTACTGGGGCTCCAGCAGGAGTTGTCGCGGCACGTTATGTTGAGCTATTCGGTTAGGTTGGGTTTGGTCATGTTAGTTTAGTATATCTTCGACTTCTGTGCTGTGCACTGGTTTTCGTTGCATTTCTGCGATCTAAATTGCTCTACCATACTTCGCTCGACTCTGGGGTGGCGAGCAATAGTGCCTGCGGCACGTTAGGGTGAGTTATGTTACGATCGGTATGGCCAGGTTAGGATATGTTTGGTTAGAATAGTTTCGACATTCGTGATATAGACTGCCATCCGGTGGATTCCTGCGATCTGCTGTGCTCTACTACAGTCTGCTTGGCTCTGGCGACGCCAGCAGCAGTGGTTGCGGCACGTTATGCTGCGATGTGTTACGTTTGGTTCGGTTAGGCTGGGTCAGGCTAGGCGAGGGTAGCTTCGACTATTGCGCTGTTCACTACCATGCGGTGGATATCTACGCACTGCTGCATCCTAGCACATTCGGCTTGTCTCTGTGGAGGCCAACAATAGTGAGAGCGTCATATTAGGTTTAGTTGGGTTACGTTTGTATGTGTTACATTTGACTAGGTTTGGAATTGCAACTTTGACTTTTGTGTTATACATTGCTATTCGCGGTAGTTCTGCTCTCTACTGTGCTCTAGTACCTTCTGCTTTTCTCTGTCGACGCCACCGATGGTGGTTTCATCGTGTTAGGTTGAGTTATGCTACGTTTTCGTATGTTACGTTTTAAGTACGTTAGAATAGGGTACACTACTTTTGTGCTACTCACTGCTATACGGTGGACTTCTGCGCTGTAATGTGCTCTAATATGCTCTCCTTGGCTCTGGGGAGGCCAGCATTATTGATGTCGTCACGTTGTGTTTAGCTACACTACATTTGGGTAGGTCAGGTTTGGTCACGTTATGCAGGATATGTTTGACTCTTCTTCTGTACACTTGAAAGCGGCGGTCTGCTGCGCTCTGCTGGACTCTAGTGCAATCAGCTTGGCTCTTGGGATGCCAGCAATACTAGTGTAGGCACGTTAGGATGAGTTGTGCTACGTTTGGTTATGTTGCGTCTCGTGAGGGTAGAAGAGGATAGTTCAGACTTTTGTGCTATACACTGCTATCCGCGGATATCTGCGCTCTACTGTGTTCTAATATTCTGCGCCTGGCTCTGGCGCGGCCAGCAATATTGGTCCCGGCGCGTTAGGTTTAGTTAGGCTACATTTGTGTATGACATGTCTCGTTATGTTTGGAGAGAGTAACTCAGAGTTTTGTGCCACTCACTGCTTTTCGGTGGATGCCTGTGCTCTACTGCGCTCTAATAAGTACGGCTTGGCTCTTCTGTGGCCAGTAATATTGGTCTCGGCTCGTTAGGTTGTGTTATGTTACGTTTGAATAGGTTATGTTCTGTTTAGTTTGGTAACGACAGCCTTGGCTTTCGTGCCATACACTGCTTTCGCTGGTTTCCTGTGATCTACTGTGCTGTACTACACTCTGCTTGGCTCAGTGGAGGCCGGATGCAGTGGTCGCTGCACGTTACGTTGTGCTACGCTACGATTGCTTGGGTCAGGTTAAGTCAGGTCGGGTTAGGTTATCTGCTGTGCCTTCCTCTGCAGTGCGGTGGATTTCTGCGCCCTTATGTGCTCTAATGTGCTCTGCTTGGCTCTGGGGTGGCCAGTAATAGCGGTCTCGGCAGGTTAGGTTGCGTTACGTTATGTTTCTTTATATTAGGTTAGGATGGTTCGGTACGTATTCCTTTGGCTTTTGTGCTATACACTGACATACGACCGATGCCTGCGCACTACATTGCCATAATATACTCTGCTCGGCTATGGGGCGGCGGCCAACAGTGGTCGTGGAAAGTCAGGTTCAGTTGTGTTACGTCCGGTTAAGTTTGGTTAGGTTAAGTTTGGTAAGGATACCTTTGACATTCGTGTTATACACTGTCATAGGATGGATTCCTGTGATGTACTGTGCTCTACTGCATTCTGCTTGGCACAGGGGTGGCCAGCAGCTGTTGTTGCGGCATGTTACGTTGAGCTATTCTAGGTTCGTTTATGTTAGATTAGGACACGTTAGGTTAGGCTACCATCGACTTTTGTTCTATACGCAGCCATTCGCTGGATTTCTGCGCTCTACATTGCTATACTATGCTTCGCTCGACTCTAGGATTAGCGAGCAGTAGTGGCCGAGGCACGATAGGTTGAGTTATGCTATGATTGGCTGTGTCAGGTTAGGCTCTGCTAGTTTAGTGTTGCTTTGACGTTCGTGCTATGCAATGCTACTAGGTTGATTCCTGCGATCTATTGTGTTCTACGATAGTGGGCTTGGCTTTTGGTGCGCATGCAGCAGTGGTCGTGGCACGTTAATCTGAGTCATGCTACGCTCCGTTAGGTTAGGTTGGGAGACCTTCGAATTATGTGCTGTACACTGCTATACGCGCATTCCTGCGCTCTACTGAATTCCGGTATTTTCTGCATGGATCCGGCGAGACCAGCAATAGGCGACTGGGCACGTCAGGTTTGGTCACGCTATGTTTTGCTATGTTAGGTTAGGAAGGATCGGTAAGGGCTTCTTTGGCTTTTGCACTATACACTGCTATTCGGCCGATCCCTGCGAGCTATACACTCTCCTCGACTACGTGGAGGCGAACAACTCTGGTCGTGGCTCATCAGTTTGTGTTAGGTTACGTTGGGTTAGGTTAGGTTATGCTACCTGTGGTAAGGATACCTTCGACTTTGATGCTATGCTCCGCAATGCGATGGATTTCTACGATCTGCTGTGCTGTAATATATTCTGCTTGTCTCTGTGGAGCCCAGCAATAACGGTCTCGGCATGTTAGGTTGAACTATGATACGTTGGGTTATGAAACGTTCGCGGGGGGGGGGAGGATAGTATAATCCAGACTTTTTTTGCTATGCACTGCTCTCTGCGGACTTCTGCGCTCTGCCGTATTTTAATATTTACAGCTCGGCCCTAGGGAGGACAGCAGTAGTGGCCTCGGCACGTTCGGTTGAGTGAGGTTATGTTTGGTTAGGTTTGGCTTTGACAGGTAAGGTAAGGATATCTTCGACTTTTGTGCTATTCACAGCAATTCGGTGCATTTCTGCTCACTACTGTGCTCTTGTACATTGTGCTTGCCTCTGCGTAGACCAGCAATATCTGTCTCGTTATCTTATGTTGAGGTAGGTTGCGTTTGGCAAGGTCAGGGAAGGCTACTTTGACTTTTGTGCTATACACTGCTATTCGGTTGACTTCTGCGCTCTACATTGCTCGACTATACTCTGTTTGACTCCGGGGTGGCGAGGAAAAGTGGCAGTGGCACGTTAGTTTGTGTTATGTTACGATAGGTTTGGATAGGTTAGGCTACATTTGGTTAGGATAGCTTTCACTTCCTCGCTGTAAACTGTTACTCGGTGGATTCCTGCGCTCCAATGTGCACTGATATTATCTGCTTGGCTTTGGAAGGCCAGCAATATTGGTCTCGCCACGTTCTGCTTAGTTACGCTACGTTTGAATGTATTTGGTAAGGCCAAGTTCTGTCAGGATATGTTTGACTTTTCTGCTATACGCTGCAATGAGGTGTATGCCTGCGCCATGCTGTGTTGTAGTATTTTCCGTTTGGCTCTGGGGAGGCCAGCAATTGTGGTCACGGCACGTTAGTATGAGTTACGTTACGTTTGGTTCGGTTAGGATAGGTTAAGTTTTGTTAGGATAGCCTTGACTTTTACGCTATACAATGTTATTTTGTGTATTTCTGTGTTCTACTGTGCTCTACTACATTCTGCTTGGCTATGATGATGCCTGGAGCAGTGGTAGCTGCACGTTATTTTGAGACGTGCTACGTTCGGTTAGATTAGGCGAGGTTCGGTTAAGCCTTGATATCTGCGGCTTACGGCTTTCCTGCTATTCACTGCATTGCGGAGGACTCCTACGCTGTACTGTGCTCTGGTACTTTCGTCTTGCCTCTGCGGAGGCAAGCAATGGTGATCTCGCCACGTTAGGTTAAGTTACGTTACGTTTGGGCATGTCACATTTGGCTAGGTTAGGATATGCTGCACTGACTTTTGAGGTTTACACTGCTATTCGGTGCATTTCTGTGATCTACTTTGCTCTGCTACATTCTGCTTTGCTTCGGGGTGTCCGGGAGCCGCGGTCGCGGCACGTTATGTAGTGTTATGCTACGTTTGGTTAGGTTATGCTAACTTGGCTTCGGTTTGGATTGCATTGACTTTTGTGCCATACACTGCGATTCTGTGAATTTCTGCGCTCTACTCTCCTCTATTATGTTCTGCCCGACTGCGGGACGACAGCAATAGCGGCCACTGTACGTTAGGCTTAGCAATGTAACGTTTTGTTATGTTACGGTTACATATATTGGGATAGCATAGCTTCGCCTTCTTTGCTGTTTGCTGCAATACGGTGGATTTCTGCGCTCTACTCTGTTCCAGTATATTCTACTTGGATCTGTGGAGGCCATCAATAGATGTCTCGGCACGTTAGGTTGAGCTATGCTACGCTTCGATTTGTTACGTCTGGTGAGGTTAGGATAGGATAGTTCAGGCTCCTTTCCCATACACAGCTATCCTCCGATATCTGCGATTTACTGTGCTGTAATACGTTCTGCTTGTCTCTGTGAATGCCAGCAATCGTGGACTCGTCGTGTTAGGTTCATTTATGCTACGTTCGGATATATTTCATTTGTCTAGGTTAGGGCTTGCTTCTCTGGCTGTTGTGCTATTCACTGCTATACGGTGGATTTCATCGCTCTAATGTGCTCCATATGCTCTGCTTCGCTACGAGAATACCAGCAATATTGGCCACGTCACGTCATGTTTAGTTACTCTACGTTTGGCTGGTTAGGAAAGGGCAGGATGTGTCAGGGTATGTTTGACTTTTGTGATGTACACTGCAATACGGTGGATTTCGGCACTCTTCTGTGCTCTAGTATATTCTGCTTGGCTCCAAGGAGGCCAGTAATAGCGGTCGCGGCACGTTTGGAAGAGCTAGGTTACGTTTGGTTAAGATACGGTAGGCTACGTTAGGAGAGGATAGCTTTTACTTTAGTGCTACGGTCTGTCGATAAGTGGATTTCTGCGCCCTACAGAGCTCTAGTATTTCCAGCTCGGTTCTGGGGAAGCAAACAGCAGTCGTCTATGCGCGTTATGTTTAGTCATTGAACGATATGTTTGGTTGGGTTACGGAATATTTGGTTAGTATAGCTTCAACTTTTTTGCTATGCACTGCGATCCGTTGTGGTTCTGCGCTCTACTGTGCTCCAGTATGTCCTGCTTGGCTGTGGGGAGGGCAGCAATGGTGGTCTCAGCACGTAATTTTGAGTCAGGTTATGTCCGGTTAGGATGGGTTAGACTAATTTTGGTTGGATATCTTTTACTTCTCTGCCGTACAATGCTATTCTGTGGATTTCTGCGCTCTTCTGCGCTCTTGCATGTCTTGCTTGGCACTGGGAATGGCAGTAATAGCGGTCTCGACACGTTAGGTTGAGATTGGCTGTTTTCGGTTACGTTCCGTTGTTTAGGGTTAGGTTTGGTTGGCCATGACCTTTCCGATATACGCTACAATTATATGGATGTTTGTGTTCTACTCTCCCATAATGTGCTCTGCTCGGCTCTGGGGAGGCCGGCAAAAGTGGTCGCGACATGTCGGGTTGGGATAGCTTACGTTTAGTTATGTCGCGGTTGTACAGGTTAGAAGAGGACAGCTTTGGCTTTATTGCTATACTATTCTATAAGGTGGATTGCTGCGCCCTACAGTGCTCTAACGTTTTGAGCTTGGCTATGGGAAGGCCAGCAATAGTGGTTCTAGCACGTTTTGCTGATTCAGTTTACGTGCGGATAAGTCTGGTTAGGCTAAGTTTGGAGTGTATAGCTTAACCTATTGTGCTGTATACTGCTACTCGGCGGATTTCTGCGCTCTGCTGCGCTCTAGTATGTCCTGCTTGGATACGGGAGGGCGGCAATAGCGGGCTCGGCACGTTAGGGTGAGTTAGACTATGTTAGGTTATGTTGCGTTGGTTTGGGATAGTTTCGGGTAGCATTGACTATTCCGACATTTAGTGCGATTACATGGATCTCTGCATTCTACTCTACACTAACGGGTTCTGCATGGCTCTGGGGAGGAAAGCAGTAGTGGCCGCGGCATGTTACTTTTAGTTACGTTTCGTTCTGTTATGTTACTGTTTCTTAGGCTAGGAGAGGGTAGCTTTTATTTTAGCGCTCTAGTATGCTATTAGGTGGATTTCTGCGGCCTACAGAGCTCGAATATTTTCAGCTTGGCTGTTGGATGGCCACCAATAGTGGCATCGGCGCTTTACGTTGAGATAGGCGACGTTAGGTTAGTCTGGGTTAGACTATGCTTGGTTAGTGCAGCTTTAACTTTTCTGCTGTACTCCGCTATCCTGTGGACATCTGCGACCTGCTGCGCTCTAGTATATCCTGCTTATCTGTAAGGAGGACAGCAATAGCGGTCTCGGTACGTTAGGTTGAGTTAGGCTACAATCGGCTATGCCCTGTTGGTTTGGGTTAGGCATTGGTAGCTTTGACTTCTCTGATATACACTGCGATTCTATGAACTTCAGCATTCTACTCTCCACTAAAGCGCTCTGCTTGTCTCTGGGATGGCCAGCAACAGTGGTCGCGGCATGTTAGTTCGATATACGTTACGTTTGGTTATGCTACGATTGGTTAAGTTAGGAGAGGACAGCTTGTGTTTAGTGCTAAAGTCCGCTATTAGGTGGATTTATACGCCTTACATTGCTGTAATGTTTTCAGCCTCGCTCTGGCAAGACCAGTAATAGTGGTCTCGGCTCGTTATGTTTTGGCATGTTACGTTCGATTAGGCAGTGTTAAGCAATGTTTGGTAAGGATAGCCTTAGCTTTTGTGCTGCGCACCGGAATTCGGTGGATCTCTGCGCTATGCTGTGCCCTAGTATATCCTGCTTAGCACTGGAGGGCAGCAATAGCGGTTTCGGCGCGATAGCTTGAGTTATGCTATGTTTGGTTATGTTCCGTTGGTTTGGGTTAGGTATCGGTAGGTTTGACATTTCCGATACACACTGCAATTATATGGATATCTGCGTTTTGCACTACAATAACGTGCTCTGCTTGGCTGTGTGGAGGCCAGGGATCGTGCTCGCGGCGCGTTAGGTTAGTCTAGGTTGCGCTTTGTTATGTTAGGGGACTATAGGTCCGACTTTAGTGCTATGATCTGCTATTAGGTGGTATTCTGCTCCCAACAGCGCCCCAATATTTCCAGCTCGGCACTGGGAATAACTTCAATAGTGTTCCCGGCGCGTTAGGCTGGGACTGGTTACTCTTGGTTTTGTTTTACGATTCGTTAGGTTAGGAGAGATTATCTTTGACTTCAGTGCTATAGTCCGCTATTAGGTTGATCCCTGCGCGCTGGAGTACTCTAATATTTACAGCTTGGTCCTGGCAAGGTCTCCAAATGTGGCCTCAGCATGTTATGCCGAGATATGTTACGTCCGGTTAATTTGGGTTAGGCTAAGTTTGGTTAGGATAGATTTGACTTTTGTGCTGCGCACTGCTACCCCGTGGATTTCTACTCTCTACTGTGCACAAGTATGTCCTGTTTGGCACAGGGGGGGGGGGGGGGGCAGCAAAGTGTCCTCGGCCCGTTAGGTTGAGTTATGCTATGTTTGGTTATGTTCGGTTGGTTTGGGTTAGACTTATGTATCTTTGACTTTACAGATACACACTGCTATTATATGGACTTTTGCGTTCTTCTCTCCACTAGCGTCTTCTGCTTGGCTCTGGGGATGCCAGCCATAGTGGTGTTGGTACGCTTGGTTATGTTACGGTTGGTTATGTAAGGAGGGGATAGCTTTCAGTTTAGTGCTATGGTCTGCAATTGGGTGGACTTCTGCGCCCTACAGTGCTACAGTATTTTGAGCTTGTCTCTGGCAAGGACGACAATAGTGTTCTCTGCACGCGCCGTAATGTTGGGTTAGGCTAAGTTTGACTGGGATAGCATTAACTTCTGTGCTGCACACTGCTTTTCGCAGGATTTCTGCGTTCTGCTGTGCTCCAGTATGTTCTGCTTGGCCCTGGGGATGGCAGCAATGGCCGTCTCGGCACGTTAGGCTGAATTAAGCTATTTTCGGCTGTGTTCTGTTGGTTTGGGATATATTTTGGTTACTTCGACCTTTCTGATATACACAGCGATTCTACTAGTGTGCTCTGCTTGGCTCTGTGGAGGCCAGCAATTGTGGTCGCGGCACGTTAGTATGAGTTAGGTTACGTTTGGTTATGTTGCGATAGGTTAGGCTAAGAGAGTTTAGCCTTCACTTAAGCGCTATTGACTTCTATTAGGTTGATTTCTGCGCCCTACTGTGCTTTCACGTTTTCTGCCGGGCTCTGGTAAGGCCAGCAATAGTGGCCTCGCCACGTTATGTTCAGCCGGTTTACGATCTCCTATGTTTGGTTGGGCTTAGTTTTGCTGGGGCAGCTTTAACTTTTGCGCTGTACACAGCTGTTCTGTGGATTTCTGCGCTCTTCTGTGCTCTAGTATGTCCTGCTTGGCTCTTGGGAGGGCAGATACATCGGTCTCTGCACGTTAGGTCGAGTTACGTTGCGTCTGTATATGTTCTGTTTGTCCGGGTTAGGTTTGGGTAGCTTAGACTTTTCCTGTATACACCCAGATACTATGGATCTCTGCGTTCTACTCTCCACTAATGTGCTCTGATTGTCTCTGGGGAGGCCAGCAATAGTGCAATAGTGGTCGCGGCACGTTAAGTGGAGTCATATTATGCTCGGTTATGTTACGATTGGTAAGGTTGGGAGAGGATAGCTTTGACTTTAGTGCCTTTGCCTGCTTTTAGGTGGATCTCTGCGGCATACAGTATTCTAATATTTGCAGCTTGGCTCTGGGAATGCCATCAATAGTGGTCCCTGCGCGTTATGTTGAGTCAGGTTACGCTCGGTTAGGTTGGGTTTGGACAAGGTTGATTAGCGTATTGTTAACTTTTGCGCATTACACTGCCTTTCGGTAGACTCCTGCCCTCTTCTGTGCTCTGGTATTTCCTGCTTATCTCTGAGTAGGGGAGCAATAGGGGTCTCGGCACGTTATGTTGGGTTTGGCCATGTTTGCCTATTTTATGATGCTTTCCATTAGGTATGGGCAGGTGTGGCTTTTCTGATATACACTGCGATCCTATGGATCTCTGCGTTCTACTCTCCGCTAATGTGTTCCGCTTGTCACTGGGTAAACCAGTATTAGTGGTCTCCGAACGTTAGATTGAATCATGCTACGTTTAGTTAAGTTATGTTTCGTTATGTTAGGGGAGGATGAATTTGGCTTTAGTGCCGTTGTCGGCTATTATATGGATTTCGGCGCACTACAGTGCTCTAATGTTTTCAGCCTGGCTCTGGGAAGGCCAGCGATAGTGGTCCCGGCACATTGTGTAGGGTCAGGTTATATCCGGTTAGGCTGGGTTATGCTAAAGTTGGTTGTGATAGCTTTACCTTTGGTGATGTGCACTGCTATTGCAGGTTGCTTCGACATTGGTGCTATAGCCTGCTATTACGTGGATTCCTGCGCCTCACGCAGATCTAACGTTTTCAGCTCGGCTCTACGACGGACAGCAATAGTGGTCTATGCACGTTGCGTTGAGTCAATTTACGTTCGGTTTGGTTGGGCCAAGCTAAGTTTGGTGACAATAGCTATAACTATTGTGCTGCACACTGCTATACGGTGGATTTCTGCGCTCTAATGTGCTCTATTATATCCTGCTTGGCCATGGAAAGGCCAGCAATAGTGCTCTCGGCACGTTATGTTGAGTTAGGCTACGTTTGGTCTTGTTAGGTTGGTTTAGGTTACGATAAGATACCTTTCACTTTTGTGCTGTACACTACTGTACGGTGGACCTCTGCCCTCTACTGTGCTAAAATAGGCTCTGCTCGGCACTGGGGAGGCCCGGAATAGCGGTGTCGGCACGTTAGTTTGTGCTATCCTACGTAGGCTTGGGCTATATTAGTTCGGGTTATGTGTGGATAGCTTTGGCTTTCGTGTTATACACTGCTCTTCGGTCGACTCCTGTGCCCTGCATTGCTGCACTGTAATCTGCTCGACTCTAGGGTGGCCAGCAGTAGTGTTCGCAGCACGTAGGTTGTGTCAGGTTACGTTCGGTTATTTTACGATTGGCTACGTTAGGGTAGCTTGGCTATGACTTTTGAGCTACATAATGATATTCGGTAGATTCCTGCGCTCTACATTACACCAATATACTACGCTCGACCATCGGGAGGTCAGCAGTAGTGGTCGCCGTACGTTTTATTGAGTTCGATTACGTTCGGTTAAGCTAGGTTACGTTGCGTTACGTTAGGATGGCTTTGACTTTTGTGCTACTCACTGCCATCATAAGGACTTCTGCGTTCTTCTGTGCGCTTTCACGCAGTGCTTGTCTCCGTGGACGCCATGAATAGTGCTCTCGGCACGTGAGGTTGAGTTATGTTACTCTAGGTTTGGTTAGGTTTGGTTGGGCTTTGACTTTTCAGCTATAGACTGCCATTCGGACTCTTTCAGCATTCTACATTACCCTGCTGTATCTGATTAGCCCTCGTGTGGCCAGCAATAGCAATCGTGCCACGTCAGTTTGGGATGCGTTACGTCTGCTTATGTTACGTTTGGTCTGGTCAGGAAAGGATAGCTTTGACTTTTGTGCTATACACAGATGCTCGGTGGGTTTCTGCGCTCGACCGTGATCAAATATGCTCTGCTTGGCGCTGTGTATGCGGGCAATGGTGCTCTCTGCACGTTAGGTTTGGTTACGTTACGTTCGGTTACGTTACGCTTGGTTAGGTTAGCATAGGATAACTTTGACTTTTGTGATATACACTGTGATTCTATGGATTTCTGCGCTCTACTCTCTTCTATTAAGCTACGCTCGGCTCTGAGGAGGCCGGAAATACTGGCCGCGGCACGTTAGGATGGGAATGATTACGTTTCGTTAGGTTGGGTTTCGTTGGGTTAGGTTAGGGTACCTTTGACATATGTGCTCAACACTGATATCCCATGGACTTCTGCGCTCTACTGTGCTCTACCATATATTGCTTGTCTCTGCGGAATCCAACAACAGTGGTCTCGGCACGTTGGGTTGAGATGGACAACGTTCGATCATGTTACGTTTGGTTAAGGCAGGATAGGATAGCTTAGACACTTGCGCTATGCACCGTTATTCGGTGGATTCCTGCGCTCCGCATAGCTCCACCATGCCCTGCTCGACTGCCGGGAGGCCAGGAACAGTGGTCTCCCCAAATTATGTTTATTTAGATTGCGTTTGGCTTGGTTACGGTCTGATGTGTTGGGTTAGCATAGCTTTGACTTTTGCGTTATACACTGCTATTCGCTCTATTTCTGTGTTCTACGTCGCTCTGCTATGCTCTGCTTAGCTCTGCTGAGGCCAACAATAGCAATCGTGGTACGTCAGGGTGTGTTACAATACGTCCGCTTATGATACGTTTGGTTAGGTTAAGATAGGGTAGCTTTGACTTTTGGGCTATAAACTGCTATGCTGTGGATTTCCGCGCTCTGCTGTGCTTTAACGTGCTCTGCTTGGCTTTGGGGAGGACGAAAATAGCGGAATTTGCGCGTTACTTTGCGTTAGGTTACGATCAGTTATGTTTCGATTGGTTAATGTCGGAAAGGACGGCTTCAATTTTTCCGCTGTACACAGCTCTTCCGCGGATTACTGCGCTCTAAAGCGCTCTAATATCTTCTGCCTGTCTCTGGTGACACCAGCGATAATATTCGTGGCACGTTTGGATGAGATAGGTTCCGTTCGCTTTAGTTCGGTTGGGATAAGCTTGGTCAAGATTGGTTTGACATTTTGTGCCATACGCTGCTATTCTGTGCATTCCTGCGCTCAACTGGGCTCCAGTGTATTCTGCTTGGCTATGCGGAGGCCAGCTGTAGTGGTCTCGACACGTTAGTCTGAGATAGGTTGCGTTTGTTATGTTACGTTTAGTTAGGTTAGCGTGGGATAGCTAAGACTTTTGATCTACGCACAGCCATTCGATGCATTTCTGTGATATACATTGGTCCACTGAGCTCTGCTCGGCTCGCGAGAGGCCAGAAATTGTGGTAGCGGCTAGTTGGTTTGAGTTATGTTACGTTCGGTTAGGTTAGGATGCGTTGTGTTTGGTTAATATAGCTTTGACAGTTGCGCTACACACTTCTATTCTATCGATTTCTTCGCTCTACGTTGCGCTATCACAATCTGCCTTTCTCCGGGGTCGCTAGCAATAGTGATCGTAGCACGTCAGGTTGAGTTGTGTTACGGACGGATAGGTTAGGTTAGGCTATATTTGGTTCCTATAGCTATGACCTTCGTACTATACACTGACACCCTTTGGATACCAGACCTCTACCGTGCTCTTCTCTAATCTACTTAGCCCTGTGGAGGCCAGCATTAGTGGTCGGGGCACGTTATGCTTTGTTCGTGCATGTCAGGTTAAGTAATGTTAGCTCGGGTTGGGTTTGGATATCCTCGACTTCTGTGCTGGACACTGCAATGCGGTGTACTAGTGCGTTATACTTTTCTCCAGCATATCCTATTTAGATCTGGAGGCGCAAGAAATAGTGTTCCAGACCCGCCATGTGGAACTAGTCTGCGTTCGGCTATGACACGTTTGGTTATGTTAGGATAAGTAAGCTTCGACTATAGTGATGTGCACTACGATTTTATGGATTTCTGCGCTCTACTCCCGTAATATGTTCTGCTTGTCTATGGGGAGGGCAGTAATAGTGTTCGCGGCACAGTACGGTGGGTTAGATGACGCTTGGTTAGGTCAGGCTTGGTTAGGGTAGGACAGTATAGCCTTGATTTCTGTGCTGTACTATGGAATTCGGTGGATTCCTGCTTCCTACGTGGCCTTACTATACTCTGCTCGACACTCGGGAGGCCAGCAATAGTGGTCGCTGCATTTTAAGTTGAGTTAGGCTACGTTTGGGTATGAGTCTATTGATTGGTCTATGAGAGGGTAGTCTTGACCTTTGCGCTACACGTTCTTGCTCGGTGGACTTCTGCGCTCTGCTGTGCTGTATCACACTATGCTTGTGTCTGTGAACGCCAGGAATTGTGGTCGCGGAACGTTAGGTAGGGATATGTTAGGTTTGGTTATGATGGCTTCGACTTTTACGCTATGCGCTGCTACTCTGTGGATTTCTGCAATCTGCACAGCGCTAATATTCTCTGCTTCCCTCTGGGGATGGCAGCAATGGTAGTCTCGACACCTTATGTTGAGTTAGGCTACATTTTGTTAGGTTAGCGTAGGGCAGGCTAGGTTAGGGTGTCTTCGACATTTGTGCTATACACTGCCTGTCTATGGACCTCTACGCGCTACTCTACTCTAATATGTTCTGCTTGACGATGCGGATGCCAGCAACAGAAGTCTAGGCACGTTGGTTTGCGTTATCTCACGTTTGGTTAGGTCAGGTTAGGTCAAGTTAGTTTAGGATACAATTGACCTTTGTGCTTTACACTACAATGCGGCGAATTTCTGCGCTCTACTGTGCTCTAGCTTCTTCTACAGAACTCTGGAGAGGACAGCAATAGTGGTCTAGGCACGATAGGTGGAGTTATGTTGCGTTTGGTCATGTTACGGTTGGTTACGTTAGGATAGGGTAACCGCGAATTTTGTGCTTTACACTGATATTCGGTCGATTCATGCGCTCTTCATAGGTGTACTATACACTGCTCGACCCTGAGGAGTCCTGGAAGAGTGGTCTCGACTCCACAGGTCGAGTTAGGCTACGTTGGGCTACATTACGTTAGTATATGTTAAGACAGGGTAGCTTTGGCGTTCGTGCCATACACTGCTATTCGGTGGATTTTTACGCGCTATATTGCTCTACTATTCTCGGCCAGACTCTATGGAGTTCAGCAATATCGGTCGCGGCACGTTATGTTGAGTTAGGTTACGTTCTGTTGTGTCAGGTTACGTTAGGGTAGGAGAAGGTTGTTTTGACTTTTGTGCTATATACTGCTATTCGGCGGATTTCTGCGCTCTACTGTGCACTTGGATACTCTGCTTAGCTATGGGGCGCCCAGCTGTATTGGACTCGGCACGTTAGTCTGAGTTATACTGCGTTCGGTTATGCCACGGTTGGTTATGTTAGGGTAGGGTCGCTTAGACTTTTGTGCTATATACTGCCATTCGGTGTATTTCTGCGCTCTACATTGCTCTACTATGCTCTGCCCCGCTCTCCGGAGGCCAGCAATAGTGGTCGCGGTGGGCTATGTAGAGTTAGATTACGTTTGGTTTCCTTAGGATACGCTATGCTTGGTTAGGGTGTCTTTGACATTTGCGCTGCTCACAGCCATCCTATGGACACCTGCGCTCTTCTGTGACCTATCGCTGTCCGCTTGTCTCCGTGGACGCCAGGAATAGTGCTCTCGGCACGTTGGGGTGAGTTATGGTACGTTTGGTTAGGTTAGGTTCGGTTAGGCTTGGACAGGATAGCCATTACCTTCGTGCTGTACTCTGCTGTTCGGTTTATTCCTGCCCTCTAATGTGTTCTACTCTATTCCGTTTGCCCTCGTGGCGGCCAGCAGTAGTGGCCGCGGCACGATGGGTTGAGTTACGTTAGGTTTGGGTAGGTTATGTTACGTAGTGTTAGGTTATGATAGCTCCGAATTTTGTGCTACACACTACTCTTCTACGAACTTCTGCACACTCCTTTGCGCTACCACACTCTGCTTATCCTTGTGGGCGCCAGGAATGCTGCACTCGGCATGTCAGGTTGATTAATGTTACGCTTGGTTAGGCTATGCTTGTCTATGTTTGGTAAGGATTGCTTCGACTTTTGCACTATACACCGCTATTCGGTCGATTTCGGCGTTCTATATTGCTCTGCTATAATCTGCTGTGCTCTATTGAGTTCAGCAGCAGCGGTCCTGGCACGTCAGTTTGGGTTACGTTACGTCTGCTAATGTTACGTTTGGTTCGGTTAGGAGAGAGTAGCTATGTCTTTTGTAGCATACGCTGCTATTCGGTGGGTTTCTGCGCTCTACGGTGCCCTAGCTCTGCCTACTTTTGTCTGGGGATTCCCGAAATAGTGGCGGCCGCGCGTTAGGTTGTGTTAAGTTAAGTTTGATTAGGTTAGGTTAGTTTGGCTCTGGTCAGGATATCTTTGACTTTTCTGATGTATACTGCGGTTCTATGGATTTCTGCATTCTACTCTCCACTAATGTTCTCTGCTTGGCTATGGGGAGGCCAGCATTTGTGATCGCGGCACGATAGGCTGAGTTATGTTACGCTTGGTTATGTTACGATTAGGTAAGTTAGGAGAGGATACCTATGACCCTAGTGATACAGTATGATATTTGGCCGATTTCTGCGACCTACAGAGCTCCATTATCTTCAGCTTGGCTCTGGGAAGGCAAGCAATCCTGGTCTCGGCACTTTAGGTGGCACATGTTACGTTTGGTTATGTTACAATTGGTTAGGTTAGGAGAGGATAGCTTTGACCTTAGTTATATAGTCTACTATTAGCCTATTAGGTTGATTTCTGCACCCTACAGTGCTCTATCGTTTTCGGCTTGGCTCCGGGAAGGCCACAAATAGTGACCTTTGCCCGTTATGTTGTGTCAGGTTTCGCACGGCTAATTTCAGTTGAGATAAGCTTGGCTAGGATAGCTTTAGCCTTTGTATTGTACAATGCCATGCGGTGGACTTCTGCCAGCTACTGTTCCCTAGTATATCCTACTTGATTCCGGGGGGTGGGGCAATAACTCTTTCGGCACGTTGGGTTGAGTTAGGCTATATTTGGCTTTGTTCTGTTGGTATGGGTTATACTTTGGTAGCTCCGACTATCGTGGTATACACTGCGCTAGTATGGATTCCTGCGTTGCACTCCCCACTAGTGTGCTCAGCTTGGCTCAGGGCAGTCCAGCATTTGTGATCGCGGCACTTTAGGCTCAGTCAGGTTACGTTTGGTTAGGTTTGGAGGGGATAGCCTCGGCTTTAGTGCTATAGCCTGCTATTGGATGGATTTCTGCGCCCAACAGTGCCATAATATTGCGAGACTGGCCCTGGGAATGCCAGCAATAGAGGTCGCGGCTCGTTAGGCTGGGTTATGTTACGTTTGGCTATTTTGCGATTGGCTAGGTTAGGAGAGGATAGCTTTGACTTTTGTGCTGTAAACTGCTATTATGTGTACGTTGCGCTCTACAGTGCTTTACTATTTTCTGCTTGGCTCTGGGAAGGACGGCAATAGTCGTCTCTGCACGCTATGTCAGTCAGGTAACGACCGGTCAGGTTGGCTTGGGCTAAGTTTGTTTGGGATAGCTTCACCTTTTGTGCTTTACACCGCTATTCGGTGGACTTCAGCGCTCTAATGTCCTCTAGTATGCCCTGCCTGACACTAGGGAGCGGAAATGCTGGTTTCGGCATGTTTGTTTCAGTTAGGCTGCGTTTGACTTTGTTCTGCTTGTTTGGGTTAAGCACTGGTAGCTTCGACTTTTCTGATATACACTGCGATTCTATGGATTTCCGCGTTATTCTCTCCACCAGTTTGCCCTTCTACGTTCAGGGGAGGCGAGCAATAGTTGTCGCGAACACGTTCGGCTGTGTTAGGTTACGTTTGGTTATGTCACTATTGGTTAGCTTAGGAGAGGACAGCCTTGACTTTAGTGCTATAGTCTACCATTAGGTTTATTTCGGCGCCCTACAGAGCTCTAATATTTTCATCTTCGCTCTGGGAATGAGAGCAATAGATTTCTCGGCACGTTATGCTGTATCAAGCTACGTTCGATTATGTTGTGTTTGGACAAATTTGGTCAGGATACCTTTAACTTTTGTGCTGTACACTGAAGTACAGTGGGCTGCTGCGCTCTACGATACTGCAGTATGTCCTGCTTGGATCTGGTGGTGGTGGCGAGTGTGGGGAGGGGGACGGGGCAGCAGTAGCGGTTTCGGCACGTTAGGTTGTGTTAGGCTGTGTTCGAATATGTTCCCTTGGCTCGTGTTTGGGCTCATGCGGCTTTGACTTATCCGATATACTCTGCGTTTCTAAGGATTATTGCGTTCTTTTCTCCACTTGTGTGTTCTGCTTCGCTCTGGGGAGGAGAGCAATAGCGGGCTCGGCGTGTCATGTTGTGTCAGGCTACGTTCGGTTAGGTTGATTTAGGCCTAGTTTGGTCGGGTTAGATTTAACTTTCATGCTTTAAACTGCTGCTCGTTGCACCCTGGCGCTCTGCTCAGATCTGGCATGTCCTACTTTTCTCTGAGAGGGGGTGGGGCAGCAATTGTGTTTTCGGCATGATAGGTTGAGTTAGGATATGTTTGGTTGTGCTATGCTGGCTTGGGTTGGACTTAGGTAGCTTTTACTTATCTGATATACGATGCGATTCTAAGGATTCATGCGTTCTGCTTTCCACTCGTCTGTTCCGCTGGGCTCTCGGCAGGCCAGCCATAGTAGTCGCGGCGCGTTGGGTTGAGTTAGGATACGTTTGATTGTGTCACAATCGGTTAAGTAAGGAAAGGATAGTTTAGACGTAAGCGCTGTAGTCTGATATTAGGTGGATTTCCACGCCCTACCGCTCTCCAAAGCTTTCTGCTTGGCTCTGGGAACGTCAGCCATAATGGCCTCGGCTCGTTACGTTGAGTCAGGTTGCGTTCGGATAAGTATGGGTAGACTACGTTTGGTTAGGGTAGCTTTAACTTTTGCTCTGTACACTGCTATTCGATGGATTTCTGCGCTACGTTGGGCTCCAGCATGTCCTGCTTGGCACTGGGAGGGCAGCTATAGCAGTCTCGGCACCTTAGGTCGAGGTAGGCTATTTCTGATTATGTTCTGTTGGTTTGGGTCAGGCTTGGGTAGCTCTGAATGGATCTCTGCGTTCTACTCTCCACTAATGTGCTCTGATTGTCTCTGGGGAGGCCAGCAATAGTGCAATAGTGGTCGCGGCACGTTAAGTGGAGTCATATTATGCTCGGTTATGTTACGATTGGTAAGGTTGGGAGAGGATAGCTTTGACTTTAGTGCCTTTGCCTGCTTTTAGGTGGATCTCTGCGGCATACAGTATTCTAATATTTGCAGCTTGGCTCTGGGAATGCCATCAATAGTGGTCCCTGCGCGTTATGTTGAGTCAGGTTACGCTCGGTTAGGTTGGGTTTGGACAAGGTTGATTAGCGTATTGTTAACTTTTGCGCATTACACTGCCTTTCGGTAGACTCCTGCCCTCTTCTGTGCTCTGGTATTTCCTGCTTATCTCTGAGTAGGGGAGCAATAGGGGTCTCGGCACGTTATGTTGGGTTTGGCCATGTTTGCCTATTTTATGATGCTTTCCATTAGGTATGGGCAGGTGTGGCTTTTCTGATATACACTGCGATCCTATGGATCTCTGCGTTCTACTCTCCGCTAATGTGTTCCGCTTGTCACTGGGTAAACCAGTATTAGTGGTCTCCGAACGTTAGATTGAATCATGCTACGTTTAGTTAAGTTATGTTTCGTTATGTTAGGGGAGGATGAATTTGGCTTTAGTGCCGTTGTCGGCTATTATATGGATTTCGGCGCACTACAGTGCTCTAATGTTTTCAGCCTGGCTCTGGGAAGGCCAGCGATAGTGGTCCCGGCACATTGTGTAGGGTCAGGTTATATCCGGTTAGGCTGGGTTATGCTAAAGTTGGTTGTGATAGCTTTACCTTTGGTGATGTGCACTGCTATTGCAGGTTGCTTCGACATTGGTGCTATAGCCTGCTATTACGTGGATTCCTGCGCCTCACGCAGATCTAACGTTTTCAGCTCGGCTCTACGACGGACAGCAATAGTGGTCTATGCACGTTGCGTTGAGTCAATTTACGTTCGGTTTGGTTGGGCCAAGCTAAGTTTGGTGACAATAGCTATAACTATTGTGCTGCACACTGCTATACGGTGGATTTCTGCGCTCTAATGTGCTCTATTATATCCTGCTTGGCCATGGAAAGGCCAGCAATAGTGCTCTCGGCACGTTATGTTGAGTTAGGCTACGTTTGGTCTTGTTAGGTTGGTTTAGGTTACGATAAGATACCTTTCACTTTTGTGCTGTACACTACTGTACGGTGGACCTCTGCCCTCTACTGTGCTAAAATAGGCTCTGCTCGGCACTGGGGAGGCCCGGAATAGCGGTGTCGGCACGTTAGTTTGTGCTATCCTACGTAGGCTTGGGCTATATTAGTTCGGGTTATGTGTGGATAGCTTTGGCTTTCGTGTTATACACTGCTCTTCGGTCGACTCCTGTGCCCTGCATTGCTGCACTGTAATCTGCTCGACTCTAGGGTGGCCAGCAGTAGTGTTCGCAGCACGTAGGTTGTGTCAGGTTACGTTCGGTTATTTTACGATTGGCTACGTTAGGGTAGCTTGGCTATGACTTTTGAGCTACATAATGATATTCGGTAGATTCCTGCGCTCTACATTACACCAATATACTACGCTCGACCATCGGGAGGTCAGCAGTAGTGGTCGCCGTACGTTTTATTGAGTTCGATTACGTTCGGTTAAGCTAGGTTACGTTGCGTTACGTTAGGATGGCTTTGACTTTTGTGCTACTCACTGCCATCATAAGGACTTCTGCGTTCTTCTGTGCGCTTTCACGCAGTGCTTGTCTCCGTGGACGCCATGAATAGTGCTCTCGGCACGTGAGGTTGAGTTATGTTACTCTAGGTTTGGTTAGGTTTGGTTGGGCTTTGACTTTTCAGCTATAGACTGCCATTCGGACTCTTTCAGCATTCTACATTACCCTGCTGTATCTGATTAGCCCTCGTGTGGCCAGCAATAGCAATCGTGCCACGTCAGTTTGGGATGCGTTACGTCTGCTTATGTTACGTTTGGTCTGGTCAGGAAAGGATAGCTTTGACTTTTGTGCTATACACAGATGCTCGGTGGGTTTCTGCGCTCGACCGTGATCAAATATGCTCTGCTTGGCGCTGTGTATGCGGGCAATGGTGCTCTCTGCACGTTAGGTTTGGTTACGTTACGTTCGGTTACGTTACGCTTGGTTAGGTTAGCATAGGATAACTTTGACTTTTGTGATATACACTGTGATTCTATGGATTTCTGCGCTCTACTCTCTTCTATTAAGCTACGCTCGGCTCTGAGGAGGCCGGAAATACTGGCCGCGGCACGTTAGGATGGGAATGATTACGTTTCGTTAGGTTGGGTTTCGTTGGGTTAGGTTAGGGTACCTTTGACATATGTGCTCAACACTGATATCCCATGGACTTCTGCGCTCTACTGTGCTCTACCATATATTGCTTGTCTCTGCGGAATCCAACAACAGTGGTCTCGGCACGTTGGGTTGAGATGGACAACGTTCGATCATGTTACGTTTGGTTAAGGCAGGATAGGATAGCTTAGACACTTGCGCTATGCACCGTTATTCGGTGGATTCCTGCGCTCCGCATAGCTCCACCATGCCCTGCTCGACTGCCGGGAGACCAGGAACAGTGGTCTCCCCAAATTATGTTTATTTAGATTGCGTTTGGCTTGGTTACGGTCTGATGTGTTGGGTTAGCATAGCTTTGACTTTTGCGTTATACACTGCTATTCGCTCTATTTCTGTGTTCTACGTCGCTCTGCTATGCTCTGCTTAGCTCTGCTGAGGCCAACAATAGCAATCGTGGTACGTCAGGGTGTGTTACAATACGTCCGCTTATGATACGTTTGGTTAGGTTAAGATAGGGTAGCTTTGACTTTTGGGCTATAAACTGCTATGCTGTGGATTTCCGCGCTCTGCTGTGCTTTAACGTGCTCTGCTTGGCTTTGGGGAGGACGAAAATAGCGGAATTTGCGCGTTACTTTGCGTTAGGTTACGATCAGTTATGTTTCGATTGGTTAATGTCGGAAAGGACGGCTTCAATTTTTCCGCTGTACACAGCTCTTCCGCGGATTACTGCGCTCTAAAGCGCTCTAATATCTTCTGCCTGTCTCTGGTGACACCAGCGATAATATTCGTGGCACGTTTGGATGAGATAGGTTCCGTTCGCTTTAGTTCGGTTGGGATAAGCTTGGTCAAGATTGGTTTGACATTTTGTGCCATACGCTGCTATTCTGTGTATTCCTGCGCTCAACTGGGCTCCAGTGTATTCTGCTTGGCTATGCGGAGGCCAGCTGTAGTGGTCTCGACACGTTAGTCTGAGATAGGTTGCGTTTGTTATGTTACGTTTAGTTAGGTTAGCGTGGGATAGCTAAGACTTTTGATCTACGCACAGCCATTCGATGCATTTCTGTGATATACATTGGTCCACTGAGCTCTGCTCGGCTCGCGAGAGGCCAGAAATTGTGGTAGCGGCTAGTTGGTTTGAGTTATGTTACGTTCGGTTAGGTTAGGATGCGTTGTGTTTGGTTAATATAGCTTTGACAGTTGCGCTACACACTTCTATTCTATCGATTTCTTCGCTCTACGTTGCGCTATCACAATCTGCCTTTCTCCGGGGTCGCTAGCAATAGTGATCGTAGCACGTCAGGTTGAGTTGTGTTACGGACGGATAGGTTAGGTTAGGCTATATTTGGTTCCTATAGCTATGACCTTCGTACTATACACTGACACCCTTTGGATACCAGACCTCTACCGTGCTCTTCTCTAATCTACTTAGCCCTGTGGAGGCCAGCATTAGTGGTCGGGGCACGTTATGCTTTGTTCGTGCATGTCAGGTTAAGTAATGTTAGCTCGGGTTGGGTTTGGATATCCTCGACTTCTGTGCTGGACACTGCAATGCGGTGTACTAGTGCGTTATACTTTTCTCCAGCATATCCTATTTAGATCTGGAGGCGCAAGAAATAGTGTTCCAGACCCGCCATGTGGAACTAGTCTGCGTTCGGCTATGACACGTTTGGTTATGTTAGGATAAGTAAGCTTCGACTATAGTGATGTGCACTACGATTTTATGGATTTCTGCGCTCTACTCCCGTAATATGTTCTGCTTGTCTATGGGGAGGGCAGTAATAGTGTTCGCGGCACAGTACGGTGGGTTAGATGACGCTTGGTTAGGTCAGGCTTGGTTAGGGTAGGACAGTATAGCCTTTATTTCTGTGCTGTACTATGGAATTCGTTGGATTCCTGCTTCCTACGTGGCCTTACTATACTCTGCTCGACACTCGGGAGGCCAGCAATAGTGGTCGCTGCATTTTAAGTTGAGTTAGGCTACGTTTGGGTATGAGTCTATTGATTGGTCTATGAGAGGGTAGTCTTGACCTTTGCGCTACACGTTCTTGCTCGGTGGACTTCTGCGCTCTGCTGTGCTGTATCACACTATGCTTGTGTCTGTGAACGCCAGGAATTGTGGTCGCGGAACGTTAGGTAGGGATATGTTAGGTTTGGTTATGATGGCTTCGACTTTTACAATATGCGCTGCTGCTCTGTGGATTTCTGCAATCTGCACAGCGCTAATATTCTCTGCTTCCCTCTGGGGATGGCAGCAATGGTAGTCTCGACACCTTATGTTGAGTTAGGCTACATTTTGTTAGGTTAGCGTAGGGCAGGCTAGGTTAGGGTGTCTTCGACATTTGTGCTATACACTGCCTGTCTATGGACCTCTACGCGCTACTCTACTCTAATATGTTCTGCTTGACGATGCGGATGCCAGCAACAGAAGTCTAGGCACGTTGGTTTGCGTTATCTCACGTTTGGTTAGGTCAGGTTAGGTCAAGTTAGTTTAGGATACAATTGACCTTTGTGCTTTACACTACAATGCGGCGAATTTCTGCGCTCTACTGTGCTCTAGCTTCTTCTACAGAACTCTGGAGAGGACAGCAATAGTGGTCTAGGCACGATAGGTGGAGTTATGTTGCGTTTGGTCATGTTACGGTTGGTTAGGTTAGGATAGGGTAACCGCGAATTTTGTGCTTTACACTGATATTCGGTCGATTCATGCGCTCTTCATAGGTGTACTATACACTGCTCGACCCTGAGGAGTCCTGGAAGAGTGGTCTCGACTCCACAGGTCGAGTTAGGCTACGTTGGGCTACATTACGTTAGTATATGTTAAGACAGGGTAGCTTTGGCGTTCGTGCCATACACTGCTATTCGGTGGATTTTTACGCGCTATATTGCTCTACTATTCTCGGCCAGACTCTATGGAGTTCAGCAATATCGGTCGCGGCACGTTATGTTGAGTTAGGTTACGTTCTGTTGTGTCAGGTTACGTTAGGGTAGGAGAAGGTTGTTTTGACTTTTGTGCTATATACTGCTATTCGGCGGATTTCTGCGCTCTACTGTGCACTTGGATACTCTGCTTAGCTATGGGGCGCCCAGCTGTATTGGACTCGGCACGTTAGTCTGAGTTATACTGCGTTCGGTTATGCCACGGTTGGTTATGTTAGGGTAGGGTCGCTTAGACTTTTGTGCTATATACTGCCATTCGGTGTATTTCTGCGCTCTACATTGCTCTACTATGCTCTGCCCCGCTCTCCGGAGGCCAGCAATAGTGGTCGCGGTGGGCTATGTAGAGTTAGATTACGTTTGGTTTCCTTAGGATACGCTATGCTTGGTTAGGGTGTCTTTGACATTTGCGCTGCTCACAGCCATCCTATGGACACCTGCGCTCTTCTGTGACCTATCGCTGTCCGCTTGTCTCCGTGGACGCCAGGAATAGTGCTCTCGGCACGTTGGGGTGAGTTATGGTACGTTTGGTTAGGTTAGGTTCGGTTAGGCTTGGACAGGATAGCCATTACCTTCGTGCTGTACTCTGCTGTTCGGTTTATTCCTGCCCTCTAATGTGTTCTACTCTATTCCGTTTGCCCTCGTGGCGGCCAGCAGTAGTGGCCGCGGCACGATGGGTTGAGTTACGTTAGGTTTGGGTAGGTTATGTTACGTAGTGTTAGGTTATGATAGCTCCGAATTTTGTGCTACACACTACTCTTCTACGAACTTCTGCACACTCCTTTGCGCTACCACACTCTGCTTATCCTTGTGGGCGCCAGGAATGCTGCACTCGGCATGTCAGGTTGATTAATGTTACGCTTGGTTAGGCTATGCTTGTCTATGTTTGGTAAGGATTGCTTCGACTTTTGCACTATACACCGCTATTCGGTCGATTTCGGCGTTCTATATTGCTCTGCTATAATCTGCTGTGCTCTATTGAGTTCAGCAGCAGCGGTCCTGGCACGTCAGTTTGGGTTACGTTACGTCTGCTAATGTTACGTTTGGTTCGGTTAGGAGAGAGTAGCTATGTCTTTTGTAGCATACGCTGCTATTCGGTGGGTTTCTGCGCTCTACGGTGCCCTAGCTCTGCCTACTTTTGTCTGGGGATTCCCGAAATAGTGGCGGCCGCGCGTTAGGTTGTGTTAAGTTAAGTTTGATTAGGTTAGGTTAGTTTGGCTCTGGTCAGGATATCTTTGACTTTTCTGATGTATACTGCGGTTCTATGGATTTCTGCATTCTACTCTCCACTAATGTTCTCTGCTTGGCTATGGGGAGGCCAGCATTTGTGATCGCGGCACGATAGGCTGAGTTATGTTACGCTTGGTTATGTTACGATTAGGTAAGTTAGGAGAGGATACCTATGACCCTAGTGATACAGTATGATATTTGGCCGATTTCTGCGACCTACAGAGCTCCATTATCTTCAGCTTGGCTCTGGGAAGGCAAGCAATCCTGGTCTCGGCACTTTAGGTGGCACATGTTACGTTTGGTTATGTTACAATTGGTTAGGTTAGGAGAGGATAGCTTTGACCTTAGTTATATAGTCTACTATTAGCCTATTAGGTTGATTTCTGCACCCTACAGTGCTCTATCGTTTTCGGCTTGGCTCCGGGAAGGCCACAAATAGTGACCTTTGCCCGTTATGTTGTGTCAGGTTTCGCACGGCTAATTTCAGTTGAGATAAGCTTGGCTAGGATAGCTTTAGCCTTTGTATTGTACAATGCCATGCGGTGGACTTCTGCCAGCTACTGTTCCCTAGTATATCCTACTTGATTCCGGGGGGTGGGGCAATAACTCTTTCGGCACGTTGGGTTGAGTTAGGCTATATTTGGCTTTGTTCTGTTGGTATGGGTTATACTTTGGTAGCTCCGACTATCGTGGTATACACTGCGCTAGTATGGATTCCTGCGTTGCACTCCCCACTAGTGTGCTCAGCTTGGCTCAGGGCAGTCCAGCATTTGTGATCGCGGCACTTTAGGCTCAGTCAGGTTACGTTTGGTTAGGTTTGGAGGGGATAGCCTCGGCTTTAGTGCTATAGCCTGCTATTGGATGGATTTCTGCGCCCAACAGTGCCATAATATTGCGAGACTGGCCCTGGGAATGCCAGCAATAGAGGTCGCGGCTCGTTAGGCTGGGTTATGTTACGTTTGGCTATTTTGCGATTGGCTAGGTTAGGAGAGGATAGCTTTGACTTTTGTGCTGTAAACTGCTATTATGTGTACGTTGCGCTCTACAGTGCTTTACTATTTTCTGCTTGGCTCTGGGAAGGACGGCAATAGTCGTCTCTGCACGCTATGTCAGTCAGGTAACGACCGGTCAGGTTGGCTTGGGCTAAGTTTGTTTGGGATAGCTTCACCTTTTGTGCTTTACACCGCTATTCGGTGGACTTCAGCGCTCTAATGTCCTCTAGTATGCCCTGCCTGACACTAGGGAGCGGAAATGCTGGTTTCGGCATGTTTGTTTCAGTTAGGCTGCGTTTGACTTTGTTCTGCTTGTTTGGGTTAAGCACTGGTAGCTTCGACTTTTCTGATATACACTGCGATTCTATGGATTTCCGCGTTATTCTCTCCACCAGTTTGCCCTTCTACGTTCAGGGGAGGCGAGCAATAGTTGTCGCGAACACGTTCGGCTGTGTTAGGTTACGTTTGGTTATGTCACTATTGGTTAGCTTAGGAGAGGACAGCCTTGACTTTAGTGCTATAGTCTACCATTAGGTTTATTTCGGCGCCCTACAGAGCTCTAATATTTTCATCTTCGCTCTGGGAATGAGAGCAATAGATTTCTCGGCACGTTATGCTGTATCAAGCTACGTTCGATTATGTTGTGTTTGGACAAATTTGGTCAGGATACCTTTAACTTTTGTGCTGTACACTGAAGTACAGTGGGCTGCTGCGCTCTACGATACTGCAGTATGTCCTGCTTGGATCTGGTGGTGGTGGCGAGTGTGGGGAGGGGGACGGGGCAGCAGTAGCGGTTTCGGCACGTTAGGTTGTGTTAGGCTGTGTTCGAATATGTTCCCTTGGCTCGTGTTTGGGCTCATGCGGCTTTGACTTATCCGATATACTCTGCGTTTCTAAGGATTATTGCGTTCTTTTCTCCACTTGTGTGTTCTGCTTCGCTCTGGGGAGGAGAGCAATAGCGGGCTCGGCGTGTCATGTTGTGTCAGGCTACGTTCGGTTAGGTTGATTTAGGCCTAGTTTGGTCGGGTTAGATTTAACTTTCATGCTTTAAACTGCTGCTCGTTGCACCCTGGCGCTCTGCTCAGATCTGGCATGTCCTACTTTTCTCTGAGAGGGGGTGGGGCAGCAATTGTGTTTTCGGCATGATAGGTTGAGTTAGGATATGTTTGGTTGTGCTATGCTGGCTTGGGTTGGACTTAGGTAGCTTTTACTTATCTGATATACGATGCGATTCTAAGGATTCATGCGTTCTGCTTTCCACTCGTCTGTTCCGCTGGGCTCTCGGCAGGCCAGCCATAGTAGTCGCGGCGCGTTGGGTTGAGTTAGGATACGTTTGATTGTGTCACAATCGGTTAAGTAAGGAAAGGATAGTTTAGACGTAAGCGCTGTAGTCTGATATTAGGTGGATTTCCACGCCCTACCGCTCTCCAAAGCTTTCTGCTTGGCTCTGGGAACGTCAGCCATAATGGCCTCGGCTCGTTACGTTGAGTCAGGTTGCGTTCGGATAAGTATGGGTAGACTACGTTTGGTTAGGGTAGCTTTAACTTTTGCTCTGTACACTGCTATTCGATGGATTTCTGCGCTACGTTGGGCTCCAGCATGTCCTGCTTGGCACTGGGAGGGCAGCTATAGCAGTCTCGGCACCTTAGGTCGAGGTAGGCTATTTCTGATTATGTTCTGTTGGTTTGGGTCAGGCTTGGGTAGCTCTGGCCATTCTGATATACACTGCGACACTCTGGATTTCTGTGTTCTACTCTCCACTAATATGCTCTGTTTAACTCTGTGGAGGCCACCAGTAGTTATCGCGGCACGTTAGGTTGAGTTAGGTTTCACTTGGTTATGCTACGAATGCCTTTGTCAGGAGAGGATTGCTTTGAATTTTGTGTTATAGTCTGGTAAAGAAAGCATCCCTGGGCCCTACGTCGATCTAGTACCTTCTGCTTGGCTCTGCGATGCCCAGCAATAGTGGCTCGGCTCGCTATGTTGAGTCAGGTAATACTCGGTTAAGTTGGGTTACGCTAAGTTTGGTAAGAATAGCTGTAAGATTTGTGATGTGCACATCGCAGAAATTCACCGAATAACGCAGTATAGCAAAAAAGTCGAAGCCATCCTGACCAAACCTTACCTAACCTAACCTAACCAAAGGAAGAATAGCTCAATCTAACGTGCCACGACCTCAATTGATGGCCTCCACAGGGTCTAGCAGAGTATAGAAGAGCCAAGCAGACCGCAGGATGCCACCAGGTGGCAATGAATAGCACAAACACCAAAGAAATTCTACGCAAACCATACATAACCTAGCCTAACCAAACGTTGAATTACTAAACCTATCGAGCCGAGACCGCAATTTCTGTCCTCCCCAGAGTCAACCAGAACATATGAGAGCACAGTAGATCGCAGAAATCGACCGTATAGCCGTGTATTGCACATGAGGAAGAGCTATCCTCTTCTAACCTAACCAAACATAACATAACCAAGCATAATCTAACTATATTGAACGTGATGAGGCAGCTATTGCTGCCCTTCCCTGAAACAAGCAGATCATGCTAGAGCACAGAAGAGCGCCGAAATCCACCGAAGTGCAATGCACAGCATAAAAGTGAAAGCTATCGTAACCGCACATGGCTTAAGCTAACATAACCGAACGTAACAAAGCGCAACATAACGTGCCCAGACCATTATTGCAGGGCTTCCAAGTGCCAAACCGAACATGCTGGAGAACTGTAGAGCGCTGATATCCGCCGAACGGAAGTGTATGACACAAAAGCCAGAGCTATCACCTCCTAACTTAGCCGATCGTAACATTGCAAAACGTAACCTAACACAATATAACGTGCCGCGACCACGACTGCTGGCCTTCCCAGAGACAAGCAGAACATATATGTTGAGAGTAGGGCGCAGAAATCCATAGAATCGTAGTATATATCAGAAAAGTCTAAGCTATCCAAACCTAACTCAAACCAACAAAACCTAACCAAACGAAGCCTAACTCAACATAACTAGCCGTGGCCACTATTGCTGGACACCCCAGGGACATGCAGAATAAAGTAGAGCACAGCAGAGCGCAGAAGTCCAGAGAATGACACTGTACACCACGAAAGTCTGAGCTACCCTAACCAAACGCAAACGAACACGGCTTAGCCATACGTAGCCTAACACAACCTAACGTGACGAGACCACTGTTACTGGCCACCCCAGCGTCGAGCAGAGTATGGTAGCGCTATATGGAGCGTAGAACTCCACCGAATTGCAGTGCATGGCACAAAAGTCAGAGCTATCATCTCGGAGCCTAACCAACTGTTTCATACTCAAATGCAACATAGCTCTGCATAACGTGCAGCGACCAATGCTCCTGGCCTCCCCAGAGCCGAGCAGAGTATAATAGGGCAATGTAGAGAGTTGAAATTCAGCGGATATCTGTTTATCCTAACCTATCAAAGCGTAATATATCCGATCGTAACCTATCTTTACCTGACGTGCCGAGACCACTACTACTGAAGTCCCCAGAGCCAAGCAGGACACACTAGGGAACCGTAGATCCCAGGAAGCCACCAAATTTCATAGACACGCTAACCTCACCCGGCCCTACCTGACACAACCGAACGCAGACAAACACAACGTAACGTGCCGATACTACTATTGCTGTCCCTCCGTGCACCGAGCTGAACATTTTAGAGGACAGTAGAGTGCAGGAATCCGCAGTATAGCAGTGCATAGCAAAAGAGGCAAAGCTATCTTGTCCAGACACAACCCAACCTAACCTAATCAAACGTAATATGACTCAACCTAACTTGCCGCGAACAGTATGGTCGGCCTCCACAGAGTCAAGCAGGGAATAGTAGGGGAGAACAGAGCGCAGAGGTACACCGCATTGCAGTGTACAGCACAAAAGTCAAAGGTACCCTAACCCAACCAAAACGGTCCCAACGCAACCTAAAGCGCCGCGGACACAATTTGTGTCCTCCACAGGGCAAAGCGGAGCACACTAGAGCACAATAGAGCGCAGAAATCCTCCGAATAGCAGTGCAGAGCACAAAAGTGTAAGCTATCCAATCCTAACATTACTGACATTACTGGACCTAACGTGCATAGAACGATATTGCTGACCTCCTCAGAGCCAAGCAGAATTTATTAGAGCACAGTAAAGCGCAGAAATCAGCAGCATAGCAGTGTAAAGCAGAAAAGTCGAAGACATCATAAACTAACCTGGCCTAATATAACATAACCAATCGTAGCATAACTCAACATAACCTGCCGGGACACCTATTCTTGGCCTCCGTAGAGCCAAGCAGTAAATGCTGGGGCGCCGTAGAGCGCAGAAATCTACCAAAGATGAGTGGTCATCACAAAAGACAGAGCCATCGTGACCAGACCTAACCTAACAACCTAACCGAACGTAGTATAGCTAAATGTACCGAGCCAGCACCGCCAATGCTGCCCCCCCCCCACAGATAAGTAGAATACATTAGAGGACTGCTGAGCGCAGAAATCCACCGGATATCAGTGTACAGCGCGAAACTAGCATACCCTGGCAGAACATAGCCAAATGTAACCTAACCAAACGTAACATGACGAATATTAACGCGCCGCGACCACTGCTGCTGTCGCACCCAGAGACAAGCAGAACATGACACAGCACAGAAGAGTGCAGAAGCCCATATTATTGCAGTGCTGAGCCCAGAAGTCTAGGATGTCCAAACCTAGCACAACCTAACGTGACCTAACCAAACGCAGTCTGACCCGACCTAACGTGCCGCGACCAGTATTGGTGCCTCAGCAGAGCGAAGCAGAGTATATTAGATGAGAGCAGGGGGCAGAAACCCATAGAATAGCAGTGTATAAAAGAAAAGTCGAAGCTATAAAAACCTAACCGAAGCTAACGTAACCAAACCAAACGTAGCTTACCTCAACCAAGGGTGCCGAGACCACTATTACTTGCCCCCCTCCCAGAGCCAAACGGAACATATTGGAGCACAGCTGTTAGCAGAAACCCACCGCAATGCAGCGCACAGCTCAAAAGTTAAAGATATCCTAACCTAAGTCAATCAAACCTTACCCAACCGAACGTAACATAACCCAGCCCAACGCGCCGCGGCCACTATTACTGGCCTCCCCAGAGCCATGCAGTACATATTATAGGGTGTGGAGCGCAGAAGCCCACAGAACCGCTGTGTATAGCTTAACAGTGGTTGCTATACAAGCCTAGGACAGACCAACGAATCCTAACCAAGCGAAGCCCAACTCAACTTATATTGACACGACCACTATTGCTGGAACCCCAGGGCCAAGCAAAATATGTCAGAGCACAGTAGAGTGCAGAAATCCGCCGAATGACCGCGTATAACACGAAAGCCAAACCTATTCATACCTAACCCACACAAAATATAGCGCAGCTGAAACAAGCCGAACCAAACTTAACGTGCGAAGATCACTATTACTGTCTACCCGAGAGTCGAGCAGGGTATGTCACAGCAATGTAGGGCATAGAAATCCTGCGAATATCAGTGTGTAGCACAAAGTCAACTACATGGTAACCTATCTAAACGTGATATAACCAAACGTAACTCAACTTAACATAAGTGCCGAGGCCACTATTGCTGGCCTACCCAGTGACAAGCAGGGTATGCTAGAGCACATTAGAGCAAGGAATGCCACAGAATTGCAGTGTATATCACAAAGATCAGAGATACCCTAGCCTAACCTTACCTAGCTAAACCTAATCAAAAGTAGAATGACTGAAACTGACGTGCCGCCACCACTATTGCTGCCCCACCCTACAGTCGAGCAGAGTATAGTAGAGCAAAGTAGAACGCGAAAATCCACCGAATAACAGTGCATAACTCGAAAGCCTTATCTATCCAAACATAACCCAAGCAAACATCCAAGCCCAACGAAACTTAACTTAACACAACGTGCCGCGGCCACTATTTCTGGCCTCCCCTGAGGAACTCTAGGCATAAAAGAGCACAGTAAAGGGCAGGAATCAACCGAATAGCTGTGTGCAGCGCAAAAGTCAAAGCCATCCTAACCAAACCTAACCAATCCTAACCTAAGCCTACGTAACGCATCTCAACCTATCTTACCGCCACCGCTATTGCTGGCCTCGCCAGAGCCAAGCAGAAAATATTAAACGAGTACAGTAGAGCAACGGAGAGCTCACAGATCCACCGTATTGCAGTGTCTAGCACAAAAGTCAAAGCTACCCTCCATTAACATAACCAAACGCAACATAGCCGTACGCAAACTAACAGAGACTAACGAGCCGCGCCTACTGTTCCTTGCCTCTGTATCGCCAAGCAGAGAATGCTGGATCGAGCATTACAATGCAGTAGAACGAGGAAACCCAACGAACAACAGTTTATACCACGAAAGTCATAGCAATTCAAACTAATATAGCCTAACCAAACGTAGCCGAACAAAGCCTAACGTGACACAACCGATATTGCTGGCCACGCAGAGGCCACAGCTCAGTAGGGCGCAAAGTGGCGTCAAATAGCAATGTACAGCACAAAAGTCAAAGATACCCTAACCTAACCAGGCCCAGACTAACCTAACAAAACTTGGAACAACCCTCACTAGATCAAAGCAGATGCTAGCAGAGCATTGCAGACGGCAGATGTCGACCGAATAGCAGTGTGTAGCACGAAAGTCAAATCTATCCTAATTAAATCAAACCTAGCCTAGCCATTCCAAGCGTAACATAACACAACCTAGCATGTCGAGAGGACCATTGCAGCTCACCACAGATCCAAGCAGAACATATCCGATCACAGTGGAGCTCAGAAAACCACCGTATAGCAATGCATAGCACAAAAGTCAAAGATACCCTATCCTTACATGTCCTAACATAACCTAACCGAACGTAGCCTAACTAAGCATAACGTGCCGAGAATAATATTGCTGGCCAGCCCAGAGGCGACCAGAGGATGTTAGAGCAATGTAGAG